>NC_030827.1:34333542-34636573 GCF_001704415.2 Capra hircus
TTAACTATCTCAAAGCGTCTATACAATAAGAAAAACACACCTACCTAGAGTGTTAGTCTCTCAGTCGTGTCTGACTCTTTGTGACCCTGTGGGCTGTAGCCATCAGGCTCCTCTGTCCATGGAATTCTACAGGCAAGAATAGTGGAATGGGGTGCCATTTCCTTCTCCAGGGGATCTTCCAAACCCAGGGATCAAACCCAGGTCTCCTGCATTGCAGGTGAATTCTTTACTGTTTGAGCCACCAGGGAACACAGGGACACTTACCCAGAAGAATAAAGCAATTCTCCAAATTGAATCTAGAGAAATATTTTTGAATTACATTCACAAAACAAAACAAAACATAACAAAAAAACCACAACTATGGTGTGATGTGTTAAACAATGCTATCCACAACATTCTTTTAATAAATGCAAAAGTGTGTTTCAGTAACCTATTTTTTAATACCCCTCAAAGTGGATTAAAGGCATCAGATCAGAGAATAATTCAGCAAAAATATTGTAAAACAATGTGAAGTTTTCTCACAGTCTGCCTTAATTCACGGTATAATCACAGTTAACTTTCTGGTGGAAAAATATATTTTTTCCTTAAAATCCCTGTATCTAAGAATGCCACAATTTTAATTGTAGCACCCAGAAAAAAATTATGAAAGGGACAGAGAAGTCTCTGCCATTGGCTCCACAAAGACTGGCAAAGAAAAGCATACAATTAAAACAAAAAATAAAAACCCCACATCTTAATTTGAAGCACTTATGGACCCTCCCTTTACTAATGAACAATGGACAATCTGTTATTAATACCCAGAGCACTTTGGCACAAAATTTAATTCAAAGCATTAGAGGTCTTTGCTAATTCCCTGCTTATATTTCAGGGGTACTAATGTGGCTTTCAAGACACTAGAGCAAACTGATTGATTTCAGGGTTGAATTTACTTGCCTTGAGCACTGAGCTTAAATTGTCTGGGTTTGGGAGAAAAAAAGAAACACTGGCAAAGATAAGGTGACATGGTTGTGGTAAGTTGCTATGGAGTTCTGCTTCATGCTCAGCACTCTCCAACATCACTCAAGACTGACTAGCTAATTTAATGAACTGCATATGCCTGTAATTACTCTTTATTGAGCCATAATTACGTGCCAGGCATTATGCTAGGTGCTTTACAATCCTTTCTACCGTTACTCATACATCAGCTTGAATAGTGTCCCCCTAAAATTCATGTCCATCCAGAACCTCAGAACATGACCTTATTTGAAATAAGGTCTTTGCAGATGCAATTAGTTAAAATGAGATCATACTGGATTAGGATGGACCCTAAGACAATGTTTGGTGCCTTTATGAAGAGGAAACAGACACAGAGAAGAACAGCAAGTGGCAGCAGAGGCAGAAATTGGAGTGGTGACATCTACAAGCCATGGTACCCCAAAGATTGCCAACAAATAATCTCTAGAAGCTAGAAGAAAAGTGTTGAAAAAAAATGTGCACAATGTGAAAGTTGCAAGTTAAGTTTTATTTGGGGCAAAATGAGGACTGCAGCCAGGAATGAGGACTGCATCCAGGAAGGTAGCATTTCAGATAGCTCTGAAAAACTGTTCCAAGAAGTCTCGGGGAGGAGCTAGGATATATAGGAGTGTGTAACGAAGGTCAAGTAGCTGGGACATCAGAAGATTGTTGTTAATTAAAGAAATCAGATATGTCAAGGTCAGGAATTTAATGCTTTTGTATGTATGGAGAGATTCAAGAGTCTGGGCTCACTGGAATCATTCCTTTGATATGCACCTCAGCTATCTGGGGCCACTATCCCATGTTCTCACATCCAGAGTTTCCTTGGGGCTCACCATAGGAAGTGGCTGCAGTCTGATGGCTACTAGATAGCAGGTATTTCCTTCCAGACTTCCCTCAGGACTCATTTCCACCATCCATAGTGGCTGCAATTGCTGATGACTATGACATCCTTTGTTTACTGACATGGCAGGAAATGTTCCATTCTCAGAAGCATAGGATGGTTTCTCCCTCATACCCTGTAAAAGAACTGACCCTGCTAGTACTGTGATTTTAGACTTCTGGTCTCCATGACTGTGAAAGAATACATTTTAGTTTTTCAAATCTCTAGTTTGTGGTAATTTTTTTCCTTCTGCTTTAGGAAACTAATACAATTCATATAAACACTTCAAGGTAAATGTCTCTGTCTCTTTTCAACAAATCATAAAACATTACCTGATTTTAAGCCCTGTGCTCACTCCATTGTCTTTTAGTCAAGCTCATTAAACAGTATAGTGTGATGATTAAGTGAATGTAATTATGAATATAAATTATCTTATTTATATTAAAATATTATTATCTTATGAATATAAATTATCCAAAGAGTTTATGATAATTGACCACACACACCTTTTTATTTCAATTCCAAGGGGAACCTCTCTTGTTATTACCACCTTGCCAAAACCTGTGACCTAGTGGATAGCCAAACAGAGATAGTTTCGGTGATTTCCAAACCAAAAGAAGTCTTTAATGCTTGAGGGAGGGAAAGTTAAAGATATTAGAAGACTATGCAATACAAAGAAAGTGTATATTTTGCATTAGGTTTTCAGAATAATCTGTTATAGGATACTGGGAATGACTGGGAATTCTAGGAGAGATCTCTTCTGCCAAAGTCAAGGGATCTTGGATGAGCATGGTTCGGAAGATAGGAATCATAAACGTCACAACAAAAGTTGGGTTATCAACATGGACACTGAGTCATGTGTAGGTCATGTGCAGGGTAGAATAGGAGAAACCAAGAAGACAGGTTTGACTTTACTAAAGGAGCAAAATGGAGCATGTGACACTCAGACAAGAAGTCACAAGAAGGAGGTGGTCTGGAAAGGGATGTGTGAACACTATCTGTATCAAGGGTTTTCCATCTCTTAGATTTGTGTTGAATTTGGAAGGTGAAGATAGCAAGGGAGTGGAGAACATCAGGGTCAAGAGATTCAGGATAGATGGGTGGATGGAAACTAAAACAGACTAAATCTATGGTAAGGAGTCAAATACCAGAAATTTAAGTTCATAAGAACAGAGAAAGAAAGTCCATTTTTCATTCCCTTACCAAGATGTGAGATTTTGATAGAAATTAGAAGTTGTTTCACATATTTAAGGTTCCTTCATCTGTAGAATTAATACCTTACTTTGCAGTGTGGGTGAAAGGATTGTTTCTAGGCTGGCAATGAAAAGCATTTAGCAAATTTTAGTTCTCTTATCTCGATTGCATAGTATCCCAAGCTACATACATCTCTTTCCAAATGAAATCTCAATGTCAGAGATAAGAGTGGTCCACTTATTTATTTATTTATTTTTGATACCCTTCTTATTAGCAAATGCTGTAGGAACATTTCTCAAATGAATAAAAAAAATTATGAAAGCCAGTAACTTTTGGTATACAAAGAATTATGCTTACTTTGGCCACCTCATGTGAAGAGTTGACTCATTGGAAAAGACTCTGATGCTGGGAGGGATTGGAGACAGAAGGAGAAGGGGACAACAGAGGATGAGATGGCTGGATGGCATCACAGACTCGACGCACATGAGTTTGGGTGAACTCTGGGAGTGGGTGATAGACAGGGAGGCCTGGCATGCTGTGATTCATGGGGTCGCAAAGAGTCAGGCACAACTGAGCGACTGAACTGACTGAACTGATAGAGATAAAAGATAATAAAATCAAGCCTCTATTTTTGAGCAACACATGTAACTTTTCGTAGGGACAAAAACACATTAAAAAAGACCAGAGCATACTGTGACAAATACCAAGTTGTAGTAGGTACAGAACACCATGGAGGAAATGAATGCCTTGATTTCCCTAAATGTACTTTTTTTCTTCTTCTGATGGTTTGTTGATGTTATATCCTACATAACCACAATCCCCACCTCTAATCTGTTCTCCTAAATCCTATCCTTCTATTAAATACTTTTTTATTAAATACTAGTTTCTCCAAGTGGAGAAGGCACTGGCGACCCACTCCAGTACTCTTGCCTGGAAATTCCCATGGACAGAGGAGCCTGGTCGGCTGCAGTCCATGGGGTTGCTAAGAGTCAGACACGAATGAGCGACTTCACTTTAACTTTTCATTTTCATGCATTGGAGAAGGAAATGGCAACCCACTCCAGTGTTCTTGCCTGGAGAATCCCAGGGATGGGGGAGCCTGGTGGGCTGCCGTCCATGAGGTTGCACAGAGTTGGACACGACTGATGCGACTTAGCAGCAGCAGCAGCAGTTTCTCCAAGAAGCCTTCTTGATTTCTTACAACCTGATAGAAACCTTACCATAGCACTTCAGACATTTTATGTGAATTGTTTTATATCTTATAGTTTATTGTGATTTTGGCTTACTTCCATCCCAAACCTTAGGGTCTTCAGAACAGATTTTCAATCTATTTTGATAATATGTTAATCCTTAACAGCTCTAACCTTGATATTTCATATCCCAAAGTCAATGTTTTTCTTTGATAATCCTTGAAATAAATTTTTGGTATGGTTATTCAAGATAAGAAATGGATTTCATTACTTTATCAGCAGATGAGGTGAATAACACTATTGGAGAAGTTGAATACAGCTAGTAGAGAAAAGTCATGCCTAAGCTCCTGGAACAAAGGAAAACAAAAACTATTTGAAGCCGAATTTCTTAGTAGTGAGGTCAGACAGAATTCATCTACCAGTAAAATGAAAAAACCCTCATTGTTTGCTATTTGCATTGTTGAAACTCTTAATATGACCCATTACATTTATCCTGAGAAAATTGTTAGAAATAACTAAGTAAAAATATTTTAGGTACCTTTAGAATTTTTTAGCGAAAGTTGCCTGGAGAGTCCCAGGGACAGAGGAGCCTGGTGGGCTGCCGTCTATGGGGTAGCACAGAGTTGGACACGACTGAAGCGACTTAGCAGCAGAATTTTTTAAGATATTTTAGAATTTCTTTTGGAATATTGGGTGAGACTTCAAAATGTTGAGACTAGATTTTTTTTTTTAAGGCATACATTGTAGCAAAAATTTTTAAAAATTTAAATATTTTCTAATTATTTACATGTTATATTTGTTTCTTATTACATGGTTTAGTTACAAAATGCCAATAATGTATACATTCACTTCTGAATTCTTAAGAGAAATATAATAAGGGAAAATATTAATATAAGGAAACAAATATGAAAGGTGACAGATGGAGAACTCAAAGGCACATATATACACACAAAATCCACTGTTCCTGTGTAATTCAACACTTACATCAACTTAAAAAATAGTCACAACCTAAAAGTTGAGAGTTACATTTTATTTGGTGGGAATTTTTAGGATGTCAAGCCTGGGAGTTAGCATGTCAAGTAACCCTGAGAGAACTGCTCTGGGATGGCAAGAAAAGAAACCAAATTGTATAGAAGTTTTTCCACAAAGGGCAAGTAGTCTTAACATCAAAACTGAAGTGAAAGTCATTCAGTCGTGTCTGACTCTTTGTGACCCCATGGACTATACAGTCCATGGTATTCGCTAGGCCAGAATACTGGAGTGGGTAGCCGTTCCTTTCTCCAGGGGATCTTCTCAAACCAGAGATCAAACCCAGGTCTCCATCTTCCCAATCCAGGGACAGAACCCAGGTGTTTTGCATTTCAGACAGATTCTTTACCAGTGAACCACCAGGAAAGCCCAAGAATACTGAAGTGGGTAGCCTATCCCTTCTCCAGTCGATCTTCCTGAACCAGGAATTGAACCAAGGTCTCCTGCATTGATTGCAGGTAGATTCTTTACCAACTGAACTACCGGGGAAGCCCTCAAAGATAATGGTTAATTAAGGAAAACCAGATAATCCAAGTTAAGAAATTCAGCTCTTTTCTAGTATGGGAAGATAAAAAGAATTGGGACTCACTGAAATCATCCTTTTCATTTGCATCTCAGCTATCTGGGGGCAGTATCCTGTGTTTTTCACATTCTCAGTTCACTACCATAGGGAGTGCTACAGTCTGACAGCTGTTAGATCACAGGTATTTGTCTCGTTTTGAGTGCCTTTAGGGCTCCCCAGCTTACATTAGAAGACTGGTATTGCTGATGACTATGACATCCTTGTTTACTGATATGTTACTTATATTTCAACTCTTATAATCATCTTCCCTCTGTTCCTCATTGAATGGGCAAATGTTTGAATTCCAAATTCCTCAAATCCTCAAAATCATCTCCCTCTTTTTATAAACTTCACTCAAATCCTATTGATGAAGTGATAGTTCTAGATGGTAGTTTATTTTATTTTATTTTATTTTATTTTATTTTTATTTTTATTTTTTTTAAATTTTAAAATCTTTAATTCTTACATGCGTTCCCAAACATGAACCCCCCTCCCACCTCCCTCCCCACAACATCTCTCTGGGTCATCCCCATGCACCTGCCCCAAGCAAGCTGCACCCTACGTCAGACATGGACTGGCGATTCAATTCTTACATGACAGTATACATGGTAGTTTATTTTAAATGTACTCTGATAAAGCACGCTTCCCTTGTAACTCAGTTAGTAAAGAACCTGTCTGTTATGCAGGAGACCCAGGTTCAATTCCTGGGTCAGGAAGATCCCCTGGAAAAGGAAATGACAACCCATGCCAGTATTCTTGCCTGGAGAATCCCGAAGACAGAGGAGTCTGGCAGGCTACAGTCCAGTTCATGTGGTCGTAAGGGTTGGACACCACTTAGTGACTAAACCACCACCACCACAACCACCTGATAAAGCATATAATCATACTCTCATGCTATATGAAAATGTGTTCATCTATTTGATACATTGAATTCCTAATTTCTTTCAAAGTAGCCCCTGCTGAAAGATTAAAATGATCATTATAACTCTAACCTTAACATTAATTAGTAAAATTCAGTAGTACCTCATGAAATGTTACCTTCTAGAGGCAGGATTAGTTTGAATATGAGATAATTTCAGTTTAGTCTTTTTAATCTACAGTCTTATTTTCTTGAGCCACCACAAAATGCTTTATAAGTAGCAGCTTGCAAAAAAAAAAAAAAAAAATGGGCTCAGGTTCTGCTGAGAGAAAAGAAAATGGCTCCCTGGGAACAGAACTTCAGTTGTGGCTTGACTCCTATCAGGGGCCAAAGCAAATAAGAGCCCACAGAATGAAGAGGGCTGCTTCCGGTTTTGAATTGTTGTTGCATTCACTCCAACATAACTCTTTGTTCACCAAGCAAGACGTAAACTGTTCTAAAGGACTTGATGTGTTACTTATTGGAACTAGGCAAAGGGCTTAAAATCCTAGCTATTTCCTTATGCAAAGGATTGACTGTACTATTCATTTTCTGAGATAAACATCCTTAAAATTGTTGGCAATTTGCAATATGTGAGCAGTGTACTTTTGGATTTGGGGATGCATAGCTGTGGTTTTGAATTCTCCTTCTGTTGCTTAGGTGTATATCCTTAGACAGTTTTGTAAATCCCTTTGAGTCCCAATTTCCTTATCTTTGAAATCACTAATGTCTGTCTTCTTAGGGTTGTTGTGGAGATTTTAAATGAAATGACGTAAGTAAAATCTTTGGTGGACTGTGTGGGAAGGGCCACCAAAAGGAAGAGGCACAGAAAGCAAGATTGTAATGAGCCAGGAAATTGTAATGCCCTTTTAATGTGCTCTCACTGAACCCCATACAAAAATTGATTCTGAAACTTACTTAGCAAATCCTGCATTTGGCTTATCTCTGTATGTCAATGGCGAACTTCTTAAAGGAAGACACTGTCTTTTTTTTTTCTTCTTTTTTATTTCAGAATTTGACACAGTGGCTGACTCAGTTAGTTTTGATTGAATGTTTGTTTGTTAAATGAATAATAGAATAGCCTCAGAGACACCGTGTCCTGAGAAAGCTTTTGTCACCAGAGGCAGTGAAGTCTTCGGACAACTGATCCATGGATAAGCCACAAACTATTGATCTCAAATGCTCTTTTACCAATCCTAAATTAATATTAGAACTATTTTTTAAAGTACAGATTTCAAGAAATGATGATCTGTGAATCTGTAATTTTAACAAGCTACCTAGGTTATTCTAATATGCAGTCAGATTTTTCTTTGTCAGTTCTCAAGCTCTTGGCAGTCTTACTAGTGACTCAACACAAATTTAGTATTAGAGTGCCCAAGGTCAACTAGCCAGGTCCCACCGAGAAGACTGAGAACAGCAGAGGCTAGCAGGAAAGGGGATTCTGACAAATTTAGGCAAGCTTGTATGCAATAATGATCTTGGATGGTACTTGTCAAACTTCTCTGATTATTTAATCAGGACAGGAAATCAGAATAAAAATCTGAAAACAGGCTGGCAGGGTTGGAATTCTATCATCACTTGGAATAACAATATTTTATACCTCAGTTCCTCATCTGTAAAATAAAGATAAGTCATATTTCTACTTTATAAGGTACTATGAAGACTAAATGAAATAATTATGTAAAGCACAATGCTTGGCATAACTGTGTGCTCAATTCATACTACTATTACCTTCATCACCAGCATCAATAACAAAACCATTATCATCTTTTCAGGATCGAACAAGTCCTTCATGAAGCCTTATCTGATTCTTCCAGTTCATAAATATTTAAATCTCTTTGAAGCACCTTAACAAATGAATTATGAAACAATTTTAGCATCTAGTTCTATACTCTCTTGCATAATGATGTTTTTCAGTAATATTTTCCTATCTTATTCTTAGATCTTTGTCTTTTGAAGCAAAATATATGCTTACTGACAGTCTATAGCAAAAATGTCTCTTTTGGGTCAGAAATACAGTCAATTTCAAAATCATATATTAGATGAACAATTATATTCTAAAAAATAATACCAATTATGGTCAATTCCCACTGGAACATTATAGAACATCATCAACAACAATCAAAATGGAGGTAATTATTGTCACTTTGTAACTTGTGCTTGGAAAATTAATTCCAACCACTGAAACACATATAATATGCTTTGGTTTTAAAAATAGGCCATACACATGTTTTGAGGTCAGAATTCTAAACACTAGTTACATTTTTGCATTTTTCAAGAGAATTCTGTATTGGAATTTTGGATTGTGCAAATGTGAGACAAACTTAAAGCTGAACATTCAGAAGATGAAGATCATGGTATCTGGTCCCATCACTTCATGGGAAATAGATGGGGAAACAGTGGAAACAGTATCAGACTTTATTTTTTGGGGCTCCAAAATCACTGCAGATGGTGATTGCAGCCATGAAATTAAAAGACGCTTATTCCTTGGAAGAAAAGTTATGCCCAACCTAGATAGCATATTCAAAAGCAGAGACATTACTTTGCCAACAAAGGTCCGTCTAGTCAAGGCTATGGTTTTTCCAGTGGTCATGTATGGATGTGAGAGTTGGACTGTGAAGAAAGCTGAGTGCCAAAGAATTGATGCTTTTGAACTGTGGTGTTGGAGAAGACTCTTGAGAGTCCCTTGGACTGCAAGGAGATCTAAGCAGTCCATTCTGAAGGAGATCAGCCCTGGGATTTCTTTGGAGGGAATGATGCTAAAGCTGAAACTCCAATACTTTGGCCACCTCATGCGAAGAGTTGACTCATTGGAAAAGACTCTGATGCTGGGAGGATTGGGGGCAGGAGGAGAAGGGGGCGACAGAGGATGAGATGGCTGGATGGCATCACTGACTCAATGGATGCAAGTCTGAGTGAACTCCGGGAGTTGGTGCTGGACAGGGAGGCCTGGTGTGCTGCTATTCATGGGGTCGCAAGGAGTCGGACATGACTGAGCGAATGAACTGAACTGAGAAATAAAATTACTTGGCCTCACTTAACTCTAAACTTGCTGACTCCTAAACACAGCTGAAGAAGGTTTAATTATTATTTTCTATGTCACTTTATCAAAAATGGTTATAAAATAGATAATATCTTTCATCAGTTTCAAATGATATTATATTAGGTTGAGATTTCCCTAATATATGTGTACAGGTACATGCACACATGCACAAATATTGATAGCTTAACAAAAAGTAATTTTATTTCATAAATGAATTCCTCTTGCTTTGTTTAGAATAATTAGGTAATTACATAACTGCATTTTCTTAATTTGCTTTGTGTTTGATCTTAAGATTTTGAAAATATATGGAATGATTAAAATCATTAAAGTATGTTAGTTGCAAAAAGAAAAAAGGAGAAAAATGGAAAAATTCCACCCATAATTGAAACCATGTACAAGTGCCTGTGTCCTTGTCTTTTGAAGTAAAATGCTGACTGAAGAGTTAATGATTGGGAAATAGGAAGATGTAGAGACAAAGAATAGCTGTTGGGTTGGGGAACTGGTAACAATTTAGACTACAATTCTGCTACATGATGTAATCACCAAACTCCCAGTTCCCTGAAAGATATAGATAAAGGCCTGAGACATGTTCTGAAGTTGTTCTTATAGGAAGCAGACTGCTCCAGATGAAAAACTGCTGACCACAAAAACATAGACCTTAGACTGGGTCTATGAAACCAGAAGGCTGATGATGCTTGAAACTTCACCTTGTTGTCAACCAATCTGAGAACCAATCCATATTTTATTTGTAATTTCCCCCTCTCTCAACATACTAGCAATTGCGAAGCATGCCATTCACATGAGGTTTTTATTATTGTTCAGTTACTAAGTCATGGCTGACTCTGCAAACCCCATGGACTCTAGCACACCAGGCTACCCTGTCCTTCACCATCTCCTGGAGCTTGCTCAAACTCATGTCTATTAAGTTGATGACGCCATCCAACCACCTCATTTTCTGTAGTTCCCTTCTCCTCCTGCCCTCAATCTTTCCCAGCATCAGGGTCTTTTCCAATGAGTTGGCTCTTCACATCAGGTGGCCAAAGTATTAGAGCTTTAGCTTCAGCATCAGTCCTTCCAATGAATATTCAGCATTGGTTTCCTAATTCTACTCTAAAAATTTCTATATTTGGCTTAGAAAGCTTTCAACAATTTTAAGGATTTAAAATTATGAATGTTACAGCTTATAAATATATCCATGGAAGTGAAACCAAAGGACCCATATAACATATTAATTAGTGGGTCTAACTCTGTACACTAAACTAAGGAGACAAACAATTCTAGTAATCCAATGATCACATTGAAGGGCAAGTCTCGCAGAGGGCAAGGTCAGAAAAATCACAAAAGCATAGCCAAAACGCATGTTAGAAAAAGATAAGGAAGGCATCTGGTTTTTAGAGGTCAGAATACCAAACAGGTAATAATTCTTGAAAGATATATAATTGGATCCTGAACCCAGGAGTGAATTTTATAGCCAGTTTTTGGAAAACAGGAAAAGTACCTCAGCAACAGAGAAAAGGGTCAGAACAGGCGGGGGTTGACAAGAATTGTTTCCAGGTGTGCGTTTGGTTTGTAGACTTCTAAGATTTTTAGAAGCTTGGATGACAATCAATGAGGGCTGGATGCCATAGTCAAAGAAGGTTTCCTAGTACAGCTAGAGCAAACCTAGAAGCTCCCAGTGTTCCGGCAGAGCCTTGGGTTCTGATCAACCCTGAGGGGAGTGGGAGAAGTCCACCACAGGGGTTCACTTAGTGTTACCCCGCTCTGCCAAGTTGTTCAGATGAGACATTCTCAAAGCGTTCAGTGAAGTTTGGATTTTTGGTTAGAAATCCAGATACATTTCAGTTCAGTTCAGTCACGCAATCATGTCCGACTCTTTGCAACCCCATGAACTGCAGCACACCAGGCCTCCCTGTCCAGCACCAACTCCCGGAGTTCACTCAGACTCACATCCATTGAGTCAGTGAGCCATCCAGCCATCTCATCCTCTGTCGTGCCCTTCTCCTCCTGCCCCCAATCCCTCCCAGCATCAGAGTCATTTCCAGAGTCAACTCTTCATATGAGGTGGCCAAAGTATTGGAGTTTCAGCTTTAGCATCATTCGGTCCAAAGAACACTCAGGGCTGATCTCCTTCAGAATGGGCTGGTTGGATCTCCTTGCAGTCCAAGGGACTCTCAAGAGTCTTCTCCAACACCACAGTTCAAAAGCATCAATTCTTCGGCGCTCAGCCTTCTTCACAGTCCAGCTTTCATATCCATACATGACCACAGGAAAAACCATAGCCTTGACTAGATGGACCTTTGTTGGCAAAGTAATGTCTCTGCTTTTCAATATGTTATCTAGGTTGGTCATAACTTTTCTTCCAAGGAGTAAGCATCTTTTAATTTCATGGCTGCAGTCATCATCTGCAGTGTTTTTGGAGCCCCCCAAAATAAAGTCTGACACTGTTTCCACTGTTTCCCCATCTGTTTCCCATGAAGTGATAGGCCCAGATGCCATGATCTTAGTTTTCTGAATGTTGAGCTTTAAGCCAACTTTTCACTCTCCTCTTTCACTTTCATCAAGAGGCTTTTGAGTTCCTCTTCACTTCCTGCCATAAGGGTGGTGTCATCTGCATATCGGAGGTTATTGATATTTCTCCCGGCAATCTTGATTCCAGCTTGTGCTTCTTCCAGCCCAGCATTTCTCATGATGTACTCTGCATATAAGTTAAATAAGCAGGGTGACAATATATAGCCTTGACATACTCCTTTTCCTATTTAGAACCAGTCTGTTGTTCCATGTCCAGTTCTAACTGTTGCTTTCTGACCTGCATATAGGTTTCTCAAGAGGCAGGTCAGGTGGTCTATATTCCCATCTCTTTCAGAATTTTCCACAGTTGATTGTGATCCCCACAGTCAAAGGCTTTGGCATAGTCAATAAAGCAGAAACAGAGGTTTTTCTGGAACTCTCTTGCTTTGTCCATGATCCAGCGGATGTTGGCAATTTGATCTCTGGTTCCTCTGCCTTTTCTAAAACCAGCTTGAACATCAGGGAGTTCACGGTTCACGTATTGCTGAAGCCTGGCTTGGAGAATTTTGAGCATTACTTTACTAGCATGTGAGATGAGTGCAATTGTGCAGTAGTTTGAGCATTCTTTGGCATTGCCTTTCTTTGGGATTGGAATGAAAACTGACCTTTTCCAGTCCTGTGGCCACTGCTGAGGTTTCCAAATTTGCTGGCATATTGAGTGCAGCACTTTCACAGCATCATCTTTCAAGATTTGAAATAGCTCAACTGGAATTCCATCACCTCCACTAGCTTTGTGCGTAGTGATGCTTTCTAAGGCCCACTTGACTTCACATTCCAGGATGTGTGGCTCTAGGTGAGTGATCACACCATCGTGATTATCTTGGTCATGAAGCTCTTTTTTGTACTGTTCTGTGTATTCTTGCCACCTCTTCTTAATATCTTCTGCTTCTGTTAGGTCCATACCATTTCTGTCCTTGATCGAGCCCATCTTTGCATGAAATGTTCCTCTGGTATCTCTAATATTCTTGAAGAGATATCTAGTTTTTCCCATTCTGTTGTTTTCCACTATTTCTTTGCACTGATTGCTGAGGAAGGCTTTTTTATCTCTCCTTTCTATTCTTTGGAACTCTGCATTCAGATGCTTATATCTTTCCTTTTCTCCTTTGCTTTTCACCGCTCTTTGTAAGGCCTCACCAGACAGCCATTTTGCTTTTTTGCATTTCTTTTCCATGGGGATGGTCTTGATCCCTGTCTCCTATACAATGTCATGAACCTCAGTCCATAGTTCATCAGGCACTCTATCTATCAAATCTAGTCCCTTAAATCTATTTCTCACTTCCACTGTATAATCATAAGGGATTTGATTTAGGTCATACCTGAATGGTCTAGTGGTTTTTTCTACTTTCTTCAATTTAAATCTGAATTTGGCAATAAGGAGTTCATGATCTGAGCCACAGCCAGCTCCTGGTCTTGTTTTTGCTGACTGTATAGAGCTTCTGCATCTTTGGCTGCAAAGAATATAATCAATCTGATTTCAGTGTTGACCATCTGGTGATGTCCATGTGTAGAGTCTTCTCTTGTGTTGTTGGAAGAGGGTGTTTGCTATGACCAGTGCATTTTCTTGGCAAAACTCTATTAGTCTTTGCCCTGCTTCATTCCTCATTCCAAGGCCAAATTTGCCTGTTACTCCAGGTGTTTCTTGACCTCCTACTTTTGCATTCCCGTCCCCTGTAATGAAAAGGACATCTTTTTTGGGTGTTAGTTCTAAAAGGTCTTGTAGGTCTTCATAAAACCATTCAACTTCAGCTTCTTCAGCATTACTGGTTGGGGCATAGACTTGGATAACTGTGATATTGAATGGTTTGCCTTGGAAACAAACAGAGATCATTCTGTCGTTTTTGCGATTGCATCCAAGTACTGTATTTCAGACTCTTTTGTTGACCATGATGGCTACTCCATTTCTTCTAAGGGATTCCTGCCCACAGCAGTAGATATAATGGTCATCTGAGTTATATTCACCCATTCCTGTCCATTTTAGTTCACTGATTCCTAGAATGTTGACGTTCACTCTTGCCATCTCCTGTTTGACCACTTCCAATTTGCCTTGATTCATGGACCTGACATTCCAGGTTCCTATGCAATATTGCTCTTTACAGCATCGGACCTTGCTTCTATCACCAGTCACATCCACAGTTGGATATTGTTTTTGGTTTGGCTCCATCCCTTCATTCTTTCTGGAGTTATTTCTCCACTGATCTCCAGTAGCCTACTGGGCACCTACTGACCTGGGGAGTTACTCTTTCAGGATCGTATCATTTTGCCTTTTCATACTGTTCATGGGGTTCTCAAGGCAAGAATACTGAAGTGGTTTGCCATTCCCTTCTACAGTGGACCACATTCTGTCCGACCTTTGCACCATGACCCGCCCGTCTTGGGTGGTCCCACACGGCATAGCTTAGTGTCATTGAGTTAGACAAGGCTGTAGTCCATGTGAGTAGAATGACTTGTTTTCTGTGATTATGGTTTGTGTGTCTGCCCTTTGATGCCTCTCACAACACCTACCATCTTACTTGGGTTTCTCTTACCTTGTACGTAGTGTATCTCTTTACGGCTGCTCCACCAAAGTAGATACATTTCATAGATGTCAAATCCAAATATTTAGATTTGGAGTACTGGATCTAGATGTTGCCTCATGTTCAATTGTATATAGCTCTGTCCCCTGTAAAGTTTTCATCTACTTAAATTTTCTCTAAGGGAATAGTTTTGCCTCTTTAACTTACCAGATGAGGATTCTACAAATACTTCTATTTGGTATTAATCATTTTCATTCTCCAAGAGTTCATTTGCATGTCTTAATTATTTTGTTTTGATTGTACCCTTATCTCTTTGGTTCTATCTTGAGATAAAGTACAAATAGAATATTTCATTACTTATTGAATGCAGTTGTAAATTATTCTGTGTTTAATTTTCTCTAGACTAGGATACCAAGTCCAATATTCTTGGATTTCCCTTATGGCTCAGCTGGTAAAGACTCTGCCTGCAATGAGAGAGACCTGGGTTCAATCCCTGAGTTGGGAAGGTCCCCTGGAGAAGGCAAAGGCTACCCTCTCTAGTATTCTGGCCTGGAGAATTCCATGGACTGTACAGTCCATGGGGTCACAAAGAGTCGGACACTACTGAGTGAGTTTCACTTTTACTTTCAATATAAACTCAAATCCTTTTAAGATTAATCCTTAAGTTCATTGCCCTTCTTTGATCATTTCTGGGGCTCTTCTTTGAACCCTCTTCAGTTTTCCTATATTCTTCTTAAAAGAGAGGAATTGAAGTTGACAGTAACTCTCTAATTAGGATCTGCTGCGCAAATGGCATGTAACTGTATAGCTGTTAAGTTATTTTTTTCTATTAACATATTCCCTTTTAGTGATGGTACCACATTGCCCAAGGTAAGCATGTCTGTGGTGATTTTTAAAGCCAAAAGCTGTTTGAGTCAACTTCCTTATCAACGGAACTCAACCTAAAGAATGAAAGGGAAAGAAGTACCTTTATGAAAGCCTCCCTCTCAGCTCTATGTTTTCAGTGACTCATCCCTGAAACCAGCTTTTTTTTTTTTCCTTTCCTGTTATGACAGAGATCTTTTGTTAGATTGTCCTTAGAATTTGTTTAACAGTTGCTAAATGCCAATGGTGCTGACAAGAAGCAGGAATTAGGATCAGCTTCGGTTGTAAAGGTATCATATTCACACAGCTCTGCAATGCTGAAATGGGGAATATGTTTATTTCGAGGGTATTATCACTCACAAATAATTGGCTTTCACTTACCGAATTTTAGCAAAACTATATATTTTTGCTGACTTATTAAGTGGTAACATTCTACAGACCATTTTCTTTAGGTAGCAAGATATCATACTTTAATCTTATTTAGTAGAAAAATAACCAAATGGATGATATTCACAGGCAAATAAAGTTAGTTGGATTTTTGATAAAGCAGCTTCTGCTGTTAGAAGGTATACATTTATTTGTTGTCAATCAAAGATGCCAGTAACTAGACAAATTATATTTATTATGTAAATTAACTAATTAAGGAAGAAAGGGGATGATAGAGGATGAGGTGGTAGGATAGCATCACCGACTCAATGGACATGAGTTCGAGCAAGCTCTGGGAGATGATGAAGGACAGGGAAGCAAGTCCATGGGGTCGCAAAGAGTCAGACACAGCTGAGCAATTGAACAATAATAACAAAACTAATTAACTGTGCATGCACATGCTAAGTGGCAGGTGGGTTTTTTTTTACCACTAGCGCCATCTGGGAAGCCCAAATAAATAAGTAAATAACTAAATGTCTGCATGCTAAAGATGCTCAGTCCTGTCTGACTCTTTGTGACCCCATGGACTGAAGCCCACTAGGCTCCTCTGTCCACGGGATTGTCCAGGCAAGAATACTGGAGTGGGTAGCCATTCCCTTCTCCTGAGGATCTTCCAGACCCAGGGACTGAACCCAAGTCTCTTACGTCTGCTGCAATGGCAGCTGGGTTCTTTACCACTAGCACCACCTGGGAAGAAAATAACTAAATAAATTGCCCCAAAAATGAATGAAGAAAGAAGGAAAAAAGAAAAACAAGGGAAAAATGCCAGCGAATAGATTCCTGCAAGTGCAGGTAGTATTTAAAATTAAATTTCTCTAAAGAAGTTAATATAAGTTATTTTGATAGATGTGATATATGTGCCAGGCAGGCAAAAGAAAACTGAATACAAAATGTCTGATTTGAAGTTGCCTTTCTGATGTCATTGAGGCTTCTCTGCTGGCTCAGACAGTAAAGAATCTGCCTGCAATGAGGGAGACCCAGGTTCGATCCCTGGGTCAGGAAGATCCCCTGGGGAAGGAAGTGGCTACCCACTCCAGTGTTCTTGCCTGGGGAATCCCATGGACAGAGGAGCCTTGTGGGTTACAGTCTACGGGGTTGCAAAGAGGCAGACATGACTGAATGATTAACAATTTTCTTCCTTCTGATATTATTATTTGTACTCTTAGTCTTAACCTCGTAGGAGCTTGAAATATTGAGTTATACATAAAGAGAATCAATTTTTCTTAGCTGTGTATTGTTATACCAATAGAAATTTATGAGCACCCAAAGGCAGTTACTTTATTAAAATGGGAGCCATTGACTAGATTTGTGTGACTCTAATGATAGAGAGGACCTGGCAAACTAGCTGGTACAGAGTAGATTCTTTGTAAGTTGCTTTTAGTGAGAGGGAAACATACTGCAGGGATTCCTTTAAAACAAAATTTAACAAATAATGGAAAATTAGAGTGGGATAAACAAAATGTGTTACATCAACTAGTAGCATCCATTTCATTGATAAGACACACAAAATGAGATTTGAGATGCTCTACATTCACAAAATACACGGGAATTTTCTACCTTGTATTCCATTTGGAGATGATTAAAAATGGTTCAGATCAATCTCAGGCTTGTTAAAAAAATACGTTCTTTAATTTCTAAGGCTTCCCAGGTGGCTCAGCTGGTAAAGAACTCTCCTGCCAATGCAAGATATGCAAGAGACGTGGGTTCGATCTCTGGGTCGGGACGATCCCCTGGAGAAGGAAATGGCAACCCACTCCAGTATTCTTGCCTAGGAAATCCTATGGACACAGGAACCTGGTGGGCTACAGTCCATTGATTTCTAATATTTTTTCCTTAATTCAAGTAAGGGTCAATCCAACTTCTTTATCTATCTTATCCAAAATGTCTGATCTGTCCAACATTTTTATTCATACCAAAGTCTCTACTCTTTTCTCCCTTCACTGGGAGTAAGATGCTATTTGCAGGAAATATTCAGTTCTGTTTATCCAAGTTACATTGCATGAATTGCATAAATTCACTTATGATCTCTTTAAAATATATACAACAGAGATTATGGCTGGTTTTTTAAATCAAAATTATGATCAAAAGAATCTGCTAGATCAAATCTAGAATTCAGAATCACCAAAAGAGGGAAAATGTGGCTTAAAGGGCAAGCTTACTTGTACCTATTTGTAACAAGTATACCCTTCTGACATTATATGTGTGTATCCTTAGGGGCATAAAGAAATGAATACTTGATTCTTGGAGAAAGAATATGTCTTGAAGTGGCCGTGAAAATAAAGGCAAAAGAAACACCAGTGACTAACAGGAGGCGGGCTGTGTGTGACTAGTAACTATTATAATCTGTAAAATAGCTCACTGTTCACCATGCAAGATGAAGGATTTGGTTTGGCTCAGGATGTTATCTACTTGCCCTGTACTCAGAGCTCACATTAAAGCTCATGTGTTCACTGATTTGTTTATCCCGAGGCCTTGAAGCTGTGTGAGTGCTGTGGGTGGTGCCCTTGCACAGTAAGTGCTGGTAGAGGCTTTCTGAGTAGCTCATGCAATGAATGCCTTTTGGGTGCACATGGCAAAGTGCTGCCAAATCATTCCTTTCCTTCACATTTTAAAGAGCGCTCATTCAAGGAGACTGATTTGAACTTCAGTTCTGTTCTTGCTTAACTGCTCATCACTGGCTGAATTATTCAAAATCAATGAACTGTTCATCTCTAAATAGATTCATAAGAATATTATTAAGATTAACTGAGGACATATATGTAAAAAAATAATATTTCAGGGCAGCATGACTCATGGCAAAGTGAGTATTACAATTAGATATACATAAACTTACACTTGGCCAGTGAAAAATTGGGTTATTATTGGTTTGATATGTGACTTGGAAGTGTTTCCTGCTATGGCTGGAATAGATTTCCTTTCCCCCTGATGTTGGGTTTGGCCACGGGAATTGCTTTGACCAATGGAGTGTTAGTGGAAGTGTAAAGGCTATGAAAAGCAGCATATGTTCCCGCTCTCTCCCTTTCTCTTTTGCATTGGCCTGAGGAGAACATTTCCAAGTTGGTCTGTCCTTTAAAAAAATGAGGAGACATATATAGTAAGTGAGCTCAGACTGCTAATTGGAGTGAAGTGGATGATCCACAGTTTATCTTTAGGCCAAGAAGTGATAAATGAATACTTCTTGTTGTTAGTTAGTGGAAACTTTAGAGTTGTGTGTTACCTAGCCCTATCTTAGCACTAGTTGACTACTATATGGTTCCACTCAATTATCTTGAATGCAGAATTGATTTTTTTCCAAAGCTGTTCAGATGATTTACCGTTTAATCTCTTAATATGTCTGTAAGGTCATGAATATCATCGTCTCTGTGTACATTTATGGAAATTTGTGGACTAAGAAGCAAAATATCTCTTAGCATTAAATCTGGTATCTTAACATAATTTTGTATATTATTCATAAAGCTTGCTGTATATTTCATTGTATTTATTTTAAAATATGGAATATGAATAGACTGGCTTATATATACTTTATCTCTGTGATACCATTTATGAAATTTACTTTTAACAGGCATAGTCCTCCTCTTGAGCCACATCTGCTGACATCAGATAATAAAACATTCTCAGAAAATTCTGAAAATTCCAAGTCCTTGAGGTCTGTCTTCGCTGGAAGAGATCTAGAGTATTGGTTTAATTATGTTGCTGAAATATGGGGATAAAGTGATGGGGGGATCTCTCCGTTTTCTGCAGTGTTTACATGCATAGCCTTAACTTGACAGCTTCAGCTTTCTCTGCTTATGTAGGGCTGAGATATGCTAAAGTACAAAAAAGGAAAAAAAGGCCCCAGAATAGAAGATGAAAGAACAGAGATGCTTATTTCTGTCTCATAGTTTAATAGTAGTAATAGTTTTAAAGTGACTCATCCTGGAAGGGACAACAACTCTGATCCTCATGGTTACTGGTGTAATCAAGTTTCTTCTGAGATGTAACTCTGCTATCAAATAGAACACCTTTATTATGTCATAAGGTTAAAACTTAGTCAGTGACATGCTCCACTTTCCAGCAGAGTGACATCAGACAAGATCCTCTGGCGTGTCAGTTGCTTTATCTTTAAAATGAGAACTGAAATACTCATCTTGGACAGTTATAAAATATAATGGGATATTTGTTTAAGTACTTGAAACACTGGCTGGCACACGCTGAGCATCTAGTCAGCATCTCCTGTTGCAATTCTAGTCACCATAGAGGTTCTGTATCATAACGGCAGGGGATCAGCACTGACCTGTAGGTGCTATTCAGGCTGTCGTTATTTTTGAAATGAACTTGAGATCTAGATTTCCACTTGAATAAGATCCTCAGAAGGAACTTTTGCTTTCTCACACCTCTGCATGACGGCTCCTCACACCGTGCCCTGGTGTGGTCCAAGCACATACGCTGTGTCCCATTTTGCAGCAGTCCCCAACCTTTTTGGCACCAGGGACCAATTTCGGGGAAGACAGTTCTGTGGACAGGGTGAGATGGTGTCAGGTTGGCTCAAGCACATTGCATCTGTGTACTTTATTATTGCATTAGTTCTATCTCAAATCATCAGACATGATGATCCATTAGATCTTGGAGTTTGGGAACCCCTGCCATATTGGATTTGGTCAACTGGAGCCTCCTTGGACCCTCAGTTGTTCTCACAGCCTGATTTCTACCAGTGTTGCTGTTCCTTTCTCCCCACTCCACCCCCACCCCCAACCCGGCTACCTCTAGTGGTACTAGAGATGTACAGTGCAAGCCATATATTTCTCCACCAAGTATTCATTTGAGATTGTTCATGAAAGAAGAAGATCTATTCCTGCAGAGCCTTAAGAGCTTAGCTTAGTCAGCCCCTGACTACCACAGAGAGTTCTGTGGTCTGAGACATCACAATGCAGGCCTGAGGACAGCTTTACAATAAGCCTAGATAGAAGCTAGCAAACCCAATTTGGCTCCAAATATACTCTGTCTTGCCTACTCCCTAAGGCATACCCTACTCTAAGGCAGTAGGATGGATTTCATCTTGGTTGCTCATGGAACTGCCATCTTCAGTGAAGATCCCAAAATTTTCCCTGAAGGTTTCCTGGCCTGTATGACCTCACGGTCTCTGGTAGGTGGAGATTACCTTGTATTTTTGCTGCCTGAGTGTAGTAAGCATATTCAAACCTGTCACCTTCACCTAACACACTCACTAGAACTGCACTGACCAATATGGTATTGAACTACCTGTGGCTACTGAGATCTTTAAATGTGGCTAATCTTAATGGAGATATACTGAAATTTTAAATGTATACCAAGTCTCAAAAGATATGCTTATTATGAAAAAATTAAATATCACTAAATAACTTTTATATTGATGATGTCAAAGTATTTTGGAAATATTGAATTAAATAAAATGCATTGTTAAAATTAATTTCATTCATTTTTCTTAAATGCAGTTACTAGGAAATTTAAAATTACATATGAGACTCATATTTCCATTGGACAGACTGCAACAGTTTCTATGGGCTCAAGCCATGTGGGAATATAAATTTCAACTCTGTCTAGGTCCCAGTAAAGTTGATTTATATGTCCGCATTAGACAAAATATAATCAGAAAAGCAGAACCACTAGGAGCCATATTCATTCATTCATTCACGCATTTATATTAAGGGTTTTATTACAGGGGTTTGACTTTCCACAGTTGTGGGAGTTGATGAGCAGGCACAGTAAGGCTGTTGTCTTGTATCTGATCCTAAAGCTGGAAGTCCACAGGGTAAGGAGATGTGTGGAAAGTGGAGGTGAGCAGGGAGAAGCTGGAAGCCATAAGCATCTGTTCTTATTCTTTCACCTCCATGGCCTGGGTTTCCTGGAGAAACTGGGGCCTTTTTTCATCCTGGAGCTAGCTACACATGCACACACACACACACACCCATGCACACACACACTTTGGAAAAGCAGAGAAATCAATGGAAGAAGTAGTTGTTTCAGACTCAGCCCCTGTTTCACAACAAGATGAGCCAGAGGATAAGTGATGATTTGTATGACCGGGGAAAACGGTTGCTGCTTTACTTCAATCCTCCAAATCTGAGTTTGTCTGTGGCTCACCACCTGTGGATACATAAAGGGATAGGAAATCATTGTAGCCAAGTGGATACAATGTAAAGCCAGGGCAGTGTCTCCTCACGTGTGTCTCTTGAACAATGCTTATGGTCCATCCTCTGCGCCTAGTCATCAAGTACATAGATATATCCTCTCTTGTCTTTCTCTTCCCCTCTCTGTGCAGGTGGTGAGCATGTTTGCATTTGTCTTCTTGGGATATCTCTGTTGCTGTTTCTTTGGGGCTCATTTCTTTCTCTGACTTTCTGTGTTTCTCTTCCTATGTCCTCATCACTTGGTCTCTTGCCTGTCTTCTTTATTCTCTTCCTATTTTATGACCAAGAGACTAAATTTCTTTTAGCCATTTTTTAGTCCATTTAGTGAAGATATTTTTGTGATCTCTATTCCTAATGTTCAAATAGACCACAGGGCAATTTGCACTTCCTTCTAGAAAAAAATAAACTTTAAAAGAAAAGTTGAATGGGCCCAGATTAATGTTTTCTATAGGTAAATAGCCTGGAGAAATAGTTTAATCAATATTAAAAGTAATTGATTCCAAGCTTTAATGGATGCCTTCAAGCAGCTCTGACAGCGACCTTGCGTCACCTCTGCCACCATGCCATGTTTGACCAGTACTCCAGCTGGTTGTTAAGGAATACCACTTCATTTCACTGTTTTTCATTTTCCAGGTTAAAGATTGCTTCATGCATGGCAGAGCAGATAGCCACCTCTAAAATTAAGGGATCTCTTGAAAGTTTTCTTTTCCAAAGTGTTTTCTAGAGATCTTTTAAAACCATCTCTATTTCTATGACTAAACAAATTATTAAACATGTTTCCCATGTGGATTTTCTTATTCTTTGTCTCACTCCCCTGTGGACTAGATTAACAAGACATTTTTCTTCTGTAGCCTAAAGGGATGGCAATTTGGGTTTGGAAGGAGGGTAATTTGAAAACCTAACACCTCCAGTGATGCTGGAGGCAATAAGTAATAGGGAAGATTTGGACTTGTTGGAGAACAGCAAGAACAGTGGGATACTTGAGTGGAGAAAAAGAAATGTTAGGAGACAGGCAAGATGGGAGAGCCCAAACACATTTTCTCTGCTTCTTGGCTTAACTGGGACAGACCTGCTGCTGCTGCATATCTTCAAAAAAAAACTCACACCTGAGTTTGTTATGAGTTAGAGATATCTTGCTATCTATGTGGGTTCAGGCTGTCTCTGGGCAGGAAGCGGTAATGTTCAGGATGGAGGACCATTCATGAGAGCTAACCCTTTCTCTCATGGGCACATAAACTCACCCACACTGTACACCCACATCTACTTACAATTGGAAAAGGTTGAAGGACAACAATAACATTGATATCTGACATTGTTATAGAATTTTAGATTTTACAGAATGTTTTCGCATACATGGTCTCAGAATGAAGAAAGGAAGAGTCAGTGGCAACAATCAGGAACAGCTGTGGAGAGAATGAATCAGAAAGAATAAAGACTATACAGAGATTTACATAGGGGAAGAAGTGCCTGTGGGTGGGGACTAGTGAAAAAGTAAACATTGTAGAGAACGGCAGTTAACTGGAAAAACCTGGAACCTTATCACTCGTCTATTCAAACAATGACTATTGTTTTCTGTAAGTGCTTTACAGCATCTTGAAAGGAGATGCAGCAAATTGGAGAGTGCCAGGATGTCACAGTCTAGACTCCAAAGTTAGGTAAGCACATTTGGAAGAAATTAGTGCCAAGATGTCAGCAAAGGACAGCTCTGCAGGCTGCTTTTACTTAGTAGTCCGTATGAACTGTGGCCTAAAAAAAAACTTCAAGCCTTGAAGGATTTGGAACCCTGAAGGCCCACGTGTGTTTCATTCAGCCCTTTGGCTCTAGGGAAGTACAGCTGAACAGCCCTCATGCTGTCACCTCATTCAGCACTCAGGATCTGATGGCCAACTAAGAGTCCAACCTGACCTCACTGACACAGCCAGGACTGTGTCATAGGACTCAGGACGGACTGACTTGTCAAGTCTGAGAAGACAGTTCTATGGGTCTCGCTACCCCATCCCAGAAAGCTGATACCAAGAGGGAGAAAGACCAACCACCTGTGCTCTTGAAGGATTGATCTCACTTAGTTCCTTAGTTCCTTTCGTGTTGATTAAATGCCTTTTTTTCCCACCTAGTTTATGGTGGCTACATCCAAACTAAGATGCTTTTGATCTTAGCAGCAAAGTTGCTTTTTCTTCTCTTTCTCTTCTCATTGCTGCTCTCTGCAGCATCTCTTTTCAGGTATCCTTGGTAAGCAGAATTGGAATGTTCAGAATAGTAGGCTTCGTGAGACTTTTCAGATTTGTTGTGATCTTCTCTACAGCATGGCTCTCCCTGATGCAAGAAAAAAGAAAATAAAAGCCACATGCTTTCAGACCTGACTGCCCCTTAATATAGGCATCATAACTGGGCTTGCATTTTCTCATTTTCAATGGGAGGTGATCTTGTTGGATTGTCTCCAAGTTTGCTTGAGTTTTGATAATGTTGATGGAAACAACTTTAATGCCTTCTGTAAGAACCCACAGATTTTCTTCTTGTCATAAGCATATGTTTCTTGTCTCTAAATTACTAGCAGATTGGCCCAAAGTTTTGGAAGCTTTCAAATCATGAAGATGAAGTTTTATTCAAATATAGAGAATTTGGGGGTGTCTCTTACAATAGGTCACTGAATGGTATCAGTGTACAGCTTGTCCCTGGCTCAATGGTAAAGAGTCCACCAGAAATATGGGAGACCTGGGTTCAATCCCTGGGTTGGGAGAATCCCTGGAGGAGGGCATGGCAACCCACTCCAGTATACTTGCCTGGAGGGTCTCCACGGACAGAGCAGCCTGGTGGGCTACAGTCCATTGGGCTGCAAAGAATTGGACATGACTGATGGACTAAGCACAGCACAGCTTGTCAATACGAATAAGGGGATGGATTTGAGAGGGTATGGAAAATGTAGGGTGTGCAAAAGCTGTGATGAAGAGATGAGCCGGAAAATGATGGCTCCTCTGTCCTGCCTGGAAAGTGTCTGGGGCCAGAGTATGTGGTGACAAATTGGGAGGCACCTATAGACTGTCCTTGCAAGAATGTGTAAAAGTTAGGTCATGTGAAGCCTGGGAATCTGGAGACCCTGTCCAGAGACAGATTGCCTTACTTACTGGTGGGCTAGGTCCAGAAGCCTGGTAGGGCCCAAAGGATGAAGATACTATCAGAATTATATTCTTTTTCAGTTAAGGACGCTAAGAAAGGAGCTCTCAGTGCAAGCTGATCTTATACAGTATGTCCCCTACATATGAACAAGTTCTGTTTCAAGAGCGCATTCTTAAGTTCAATTTGTCTGTAAGTCCAACAATGTTAGCCTTGGTACCCAATTAACACAATCAAGGGGCTCAGACAGCAAGGAATTTACCTTCATTTCAGGATGCACAGGTTCCATCCCTGGGTTGGGAAGATTCCCTGGAGTAGGAAATGGCTACCCACTCCAGAATTCTTTCCTAGAAAACTCCAAGGACAAAGGAGCCTGGTGGGCTACAGTCCATGAGGTCACAAAGAGTTACAAATGACTGAGCAACAAGCACTCTACTGTAATGGGTTTATAATGCTACTTACACAAGTAATATATTAAAACAATAAAATAATAAAGAAAATATTTTTAATCTTACAATACAGTACCTTGGAAAGTATAGGTACCAGCTATATTACCATTGCTTTTATGCTTGCTTTTGGACATCCTGGGCTTGAAAGAAACATACCATGCTACTATACTCTATACAGTGCTGTGCTGAGCTTAGCCACTCAGTTGTGTCCGCCTCTTTGCAACCCTATGAACTGTAGCCCCACCAGCCTCTTCTGTCCATGGGAATTCTCCAGGCAAGAATACTGGAGTGGGTTCTTGCTCTCCTCCAGGGGATCTTCCCATCCCAGGCATTGATCCCAGGTGTCCCACATTGCAGGCAGATTCTTTACCATCTGAGCCACAAGATAAACCCATGAATACTGGAGTAGATGGCTTGTCTCTTCTCCAGGGGATCTTCCCGACCCAGGAATCAAACAGGGGTCTCCTGCACTGCAGGTGGATTTTTTACCAGCTGAGCTACAGGGAAGTCCCACTCTATAGAGCACTGGACAGTAAAGCACACAAAAGCACAAGCGCTTATAGTGGCTGCACATGTGACGATGTACCCCAGACGCATGAACTAACCTATGTGATTGAACATGTGAACTCATGTTCACATCTTTGAAAGTTGGCAGCTTGAAGGTCCATACATAGAGGACTTACTGTAAACTACTACTTTGCTTAGAACAGACATCTGGGAGATTTTTTTTTTTTAATTTTAAAATCTTTAATTCTTACATGCGTTCCCAAACATGAACCCCCCTCCCACCTCCCTCCCCACAACATCTCTCTGGGTCATCCCCATGCACCAGCCCCAAGCATGCTGCACCCTGCGTCAGACATAGACTGGCGATTCAATTCTTACATGATAGTATACATGTTAGAATGCCATTCTCCCAAATCATCCCACCCTCTCCGTCTCCCTCTGAGTCCAAAAGTCCGTTACACATCTGTGTCCTTTTTCCTATCTTGCATACAGGGTCGTCATTGCCATCTTCCTAAATTCCATATATATGTGTTAGTATACTGTATTGGTGTTTTTCTTTCTGGCTTACTTCACTCTGTATAATCGGCTCCAGTTTCATCCATCTCATCAGAACTGATTCAAATGAATTCTTTTTCACAGCTGAGTAATACTCCATTGTGCATATGTACCACAGCTTTCTTATCCATTCATCTGCTGATGGACATCTAGGTTGTTTCCATGTCCTGGCTATTATAAACAGTGCTGCGATGAACATTGGGGTACATGTGCCTCTTTCAATTCTGGTTTCCTCAGTGTGTATGCCCAGCAGTGGGATTGCTGGGTCATAAGGTAGTTCTATTTGCAATTTTTTAAGGAATCTCCACACTGTTCTCCATAGTGGCTGTACTAGTTTGCATTCCCACCAACAGTGTAGGAGGGTTCCCTTTTCTCCACACCCTCTCCAGCATTGCATCTGGGAGATTTACACTGCATTTCACTATAGTAAGATGTCATGAGTTCCTTTGATGTGGTACGTGATGTTGTCTTCAGAAATGCTGGATTAGGTCATGTCTACTGGCTAAACTTCTTTCATTGAAAACTATAAAGAGAGTAAAAATATGCATAATATTATTTTTCTGCCATCTCTGTATCTTCGCTATACCAAGGAACAATATATGATTTTAACCTGGTAAGACTGCTTGGGGACTAACCATTATTTCAAGGACAAACCAAGGATTTGGTTTATATGTTCAGTCTTGTATCATGCAGTTTAGTGAGGAGACACAAAATTAAACTGAGTAGGCATATTCTTGAATTATTTTGCCATGTTATCCATAGTCATATTTTGTAATTATTTGTTTTTCTTGTAACCGTGCTCATTATAGAGCTCTTGAAAAGTACAGAACATAATATAAAATATTACCAATAGTTTCACCAGCAGAGGCCATCGCTATTCACATTTGGAAACACTTTTCTGTGGTTGTTTTCCTTGGCTCTGTAAATCATATTATTAGCAAAAAATTTTTTTAAATTTAAAAACCAGGCATGATTCTTATTTTCTCTTTAAAGAGGACTGTAATCATCCAGCACTGATTCTCAGCAATGTTTTCAATAGACCAAACTTGTCTGCTGTCTCAAATATTGTCAGCTTTGCCCACTTGTCACTCCAAGCGCCTCACTTGAGATTGCCTCAGGCCAACCACCCCGTCTCATCTCATCAGCTACTGCCTCTCTCTCTCTTCTCTTGTAGCTATTCATTCATCCCCATCCTGTACTCCTGTGCCAAATTCAGTAACATGTATGTATTCAAATAGGGATTTCTCAAACACCCAGAACCCACTGACGACAAACTTGTATGTGTGATCTACTGATGACTGAGCTGGAATGAAAGGTCCCCATTATCCCAACCATGTTGTACTTAGAGTCCCTAGTTGAAGCTACATAAGGGCTGATTAGAAAATGTTCACTTATTGGTACTTCAGAGAGGTTCCCATCGCCACCCCCCCACTCCCTGCCTTTCTCTTTCTGCTTTAGCCTTAAGTGTATAACTTATTTATGAAGACATTTTACTCCTATCTGAAAATCTACCTATTTTCTCTTGTTTCTCTTCCAAAAAAATATTATCTTATCTTCTAGCTGGGTCTCTATATGCCCTATTCCAGTGAAGGAATTTAGCTGGGATCATGCATCAAGTGAGACTATTCTACAAGAACAAAGTTTAATGAATAAACTTGGAGTCATCCTTGATTCCTCTCTTTATCTCATCTGTTAACCTCACGTGTGCCCTTTCACACTCAGAAGCACACACACATGCACACCCACACCTGTACTAATCCACACATGCATACCCCTGATCTACCAGCAAGTCCAATCAGTTAAGATTTCAAAACATCTCTATAATTTAGCACAGTTTTCTGTACTTACTATCACTGTCCTTGTCCAAGCTCCTGACGGGAAAAATTGTGAAATACTTAGAAATGAACAAAAGCAAAAAAAGAAAAAAAAACAGATGTCTTTTGGGAGTAATTTAATTTTTCTGGTTATCTATGACTTTTATAGTCTTTGAGCTATTTTACAAGTTTTTTAAGTTGCAGAAAACTGATCATAATATACATGATCTTATTCATATAAATGCAGTTGATTATTGCCCTGTGGTTATGGGCCAGTTTTTCATCTACATTATTTGAAATTCATTTCTGAACTTCAGAGTGCTTATACATATATCTTTTTTTTTTTTTTGGAGTACAAGACTTACTTTTAATATGCTGTATACATGAAATAGAAATCTGGGGACAGATGATTGAGAAAATATAGGCTCTATCAAGTTCTAGAAAAAAGTCAATGAAAAAGATGGTATGTTTCACGATGACCAGTGAGTCAGGTGGGGGTGTGGATATATCCAGGAGTAGGAGCCTGTAAGGATATAGTGCCGATATTGTTATGACACTCTGGAAGAGTAGACCACTCTATCCCTTTTAAAATATTTAAAAAAAAAATTAGGATCATTTTTAAAGTCTTTATTGAGTTTGTTACAGTACTGCATCTGTTGTTTGGTTGCGTTCTTTTTTTTTTTTTTTTTTGGTGGTGAGATATGTGGGCTCTTAGCTCTTAGCTCTTCCACACCTCCTTTGTTGGAAGGCAAAGTTTTAACCACTTGACCACCAGGGAAGTCCCTAGATCACCAGGGAAGTCCCCATTTTTATCCACTTGTCAGTCAGATGTAGTTAATCATAGTTTCCAGACTCTTGTCTTGAGAATTAGGTCGAAATTTAATACTTACTTATTTCTGATCTCATCAATATAGTGACTTTGTGGGTTTTTAGAATATCATATGTATGTAATTAATGCTGGGCTGGTATAGAATGAGTAAGTAACTTGTATGCAAATATAGTTACTAGAAAGAGAGATAAAGATGATGACTTGATACACTGATGAGAGTACAACTAACATGGGGAAAATAGATGTTTTGAGAGTAGTTTGGATAGTAGATAACATATTCAAAATCAGAGACATTGCCAACAAAGGTCCATCTCATCAAGGCTATGGTTTTTCCAGTGGTCATGTATGGATGTGAGAGTAGGACTGTGAAGAGAGCTGAGCACCGAAGAATTGATGCTTTTGAACTGTGGTGTTGGAGAAGACTCTTGGGAGCCCTTGGACTGCAAGGAGACCCAACCAGTCCATTCTGAAGGAGATCAGCCCTGGGTGTTCTTTGGAAGGAATGATGCTAAAGCTGAAACTCCAGTACTTTGGCCACCTCATGCAAAGAGTTAACTCATTGGAAAAGACTTTGATGCTGGGAGGGATTGGGGGCAGGAGGAGAAGGGGACGACAGAGGATGAGATGGCTGGATGGCATCACTGACTCGATGGACGTGAGTCTGAGTGAACTTCGGGAGTTGGTGATGAACAGGGAGGCCTGGTGTGCTGCGATTCATGGGGTCGCAAAGAGTCGGACATGACTGAGCGACTGAACTGAACTGGATAGTGAGAGAACCACTCTTTCTCTCATCCCAAGTTTTTCTTCATCCTATTCTCCATCTCAGTCTCCTTTCATCTTTTAATCAGTTTGTTTTTCTTTGTGATGTCCTATTTTTTCTGGGTACTTTTTACTTTCCATTGACATTTGTCTACTGTCTACCTTCTTGAGAGAAGGAGTATGGAAGGATGTCAGAGCACCAAATATGTTGCACTCAGTGGCTCTGCTGAGACTTTTGAGAAGAACAAATACATGAAGAGCATAGATTGATGGTATGGTGATACTAATGTTTTAATGATAACAGTGATGAGATCATTAAAGCATTAAAGCCTCTAGACCATGAAAATTAGGCATAGACCATGAAAATTGGGCATTGACCATGAAATTAAGATTAGAAAACAGAAGAAAGGTAATGTCTTCACGTAGATTCTTTAGAAAGTAGAACTTCAACCAAAGGCTTAAGACCTAATGTTTTATCAAGGAGTGAGACTCAAGGAGATGAAGAAAAGACTGGGTCACCAGGGAAGGAGAAAGAGCAGAGCAAAGGTTCATTATGAAGTTGACCACTGCCACAAGTGACTAGTTGTGGGAACTCCCACATTTGCTTAAGGGCACATTTCAAATGCATCTCAAGATTATCTCAAGGGAATAAAAATGGAAAGCAAATCCATCAGTTTACATTCCCCAGTAGTCATAGGTTTATCCCATGGGATAATGACTTTTCAGCATTTTAAGATTGCATATATTTGAACATCAAGAGCTTTTGTAAGGTGTTTACTACTGTGTAATTAACATGCCGTTAGGCAAAAGGTCAATGATCTGAGGCGGGATATCATCAGATTGTACTGGCATGATGCCAGGTGGCCAGAATAAGAGACAGGTGAGGCCAAGAGAACCTGAAGTGGTATAAATAACTGTTTAAAACATAGGGAAAGCAACAACATTTTTTAAAAAAGGAAGAGAGAAGACTGAATGAGACAGAGAACAAGTAAGAAATTTGACCTCACATAATGCAGTTCGTTTCTTGCAACCTCAGACTCTTCAGCTGTGAAAAGATGGGAGTTAATGTTTGTTGAACAGTGAAATCATCTGGTGATCTTTAAAAGCACTAATGCCTAGGTCCCACCCCCAGATGTTCTGATTTAATATGTCTTTGATGCAGCTTGAGCATTGGAATTTTTTATATAACTGACTAGGTGATTCTAGTATGTAGACAATATTGAAAATCTTCATCTAGAAATTCTAAGGGCTCATTTTTTTATTTTATTATTCTATCTGCTACTATTTTATTATTCTTTTATTCTTAAAACTTCTAAGGAAAAGTATACTCCAGTAATCTTCTGCCAAATAAGTTTTGTAAGAAACTTCAAACTCAGTGAACTCCTGCTTACATTTCTCCATTTGAGAACTATATCTCAGTTAAACAGATTCCTCAATTTGGGACAAATTATAAATGAAATTAATTATTTCAATTGACTTTTGATTAATTTGTTTTCCCAAAATAATTCTGTTGCAATGTCTATTGACTTCATAGTAGAGTTCTTCAGAATGTCTGCCTGGTGATCTTTCTTATTGCCAAATTCTTTTGGAGAAATTACTAACTGGAAACTATTTTTTTTTCCCATTTTGCAATAATTGGACAGTTTTAAAATTATTCTTCTCTAAAAGTATGAAATACTAAGTAAATAAAATTTTTAAATAAAATGTATATAAGATGAGATTAGAGAGGTAAAAACGCCCACATATCCACTACCCATTTTTGAAAAAAACATTTTTATTAAATCAAAATTTATGCTTTGGTATCCTATCTTATTCCATTATTACCACTGAACGGTAGTCACCATTGTAAATGTGTGTGCATGTGCTTGAGAGAGAGCCAGAGAAAGAAAATAGAAAGGCAAAGAGAAAGAAGAAGAGAGAGAAAGAGAGAGGGAAAGAAAAGATGGCTGCAAGAACAGAAAGGAAGCATTTAGGACCATTACTGAAATGAATGTACACAAATTTTCCCACATTTTAGATGGAACTTAATTACACATCCCTCCTAAATGGCGTAAAGACTGAAAAATATACTATTTTTATGTGCTCAGAATGAAAATAAAGTTCTTTGGGAAACACATGACATACTCTCTGTTGTACCTGTCCATGGACTTCTCCAGGCAAGAATACTGGAGTAGGTTGCCATTCCCTTCTCCAAGGGATCTTCCTAATTCAGGGGTTGAACCAAGTCTCTTACATTGCAAGCAGATTCTTTACCATCTGAACCATCATTGATTAACATTCAGTTCACTTCAGTTCAGTCGCTCAGTCGTGTCCGACTCTTTGCAACCCCATGAATTGCAGCACGCCAGGCCTCCCTGTCCATCACCAACTCCCGGAGTTCACTCAGACTCACATCCATCGAGTCAGTGATGCCATCCAGCCATCTCATCCTGGGTCGTCCCCTTCTCCTCCTGCCCCCAATCCCTCCCAGCATCAGAGTCTTTTCCAATGAGTCAACTCTTCACATGAGGTGGCCAAAGTACTGGAGTTTCAGCTTTAGCATCATTCCTTCCAAAGAAATCCCAGGGCTGATCTCCTTCAGAATGGACTGGTTGGATCTCCTTGCAGTCCAAGGGACTCTCAAGAGTCTTCCCAACACCACAGTTCAAAAGCATCAATTCTTCAGTGCTCAGCCTTCTTCACAGTCCAACTCTCACATCCATACATGACCACTGGAAAAACCATAGCCTTGACTAGACGTCTGGACCTTAGTCGGCAAAGTAACGTCTCTGCTTTCGAATATGCTATCTAGGTTCGTCATAACTTTTCTTCCAAGGAGTAAGTGTCTTTTAATTTCATGGCTGCAGTCACCATCTGCAGTGATTTTGGAGCCCCCAAAAATAAAGTCTGACACGGTTTCTACTGTTTCCCATCTATTTCCCATGAAGTGATGGGACCTGATGCCATGATCTTTGTTTTCTGAATGTTGAGCTTTAAGCCAACTTTTTCACTCTCCTCTTTCACTTTCATCAAGAGGCTTTTTAGTTTCTCTTCACTTTCTGCCATAAGGGTGGTGTCATCTGCATATCTGAGGTTATTGATATTTCTCCCGGCAATCTTGACTCCAGCTTGTGTTTCTTCCAGTCCAGCGTTTCTCATGATGTACTCTGCATATAAGTTAAATAAGCAGGGTGACAATATACAGCCTTGCCGCACTCCTTTTCCTATTTGGAACCAGTCTGTTGTTCCATGTCCAGTTCTAACTGTTGCTTCCTGACCTGCATACAGATTAACATTAATTGATGTTAATGTTTTAATCAACATTGAAATTGTTTTCCTTTATTACAATTGAGTTGCTCTTTTTTGTCTCTCAACATTCATGTGAATGGATTTCTCTTATACAGACTTTTGCACTTTTAAAAAACAGTATAAAAGGTGTATTTTATATCATCTCCAAATATAAGCATATACTCACATAAATACTCAAAACCGGGAGAAAATTTTCACCAAGAAATACTTATTTAATCTTTAAAGACACCAACTTAGAGTTTCCAATTTCTATTGTTTCCAAACTGTGTAAACTTTAATACTAATTCTCGAGTAGAAAGACCTGCTGAGATGTTACATATTTTTTTTCAGTGTCAACAACCTTTTCAACCATAATTTTTCCATGAAAAACAACTCACTTATTTCAGAAAATTGGATTTTTTCTATATTTTCCTTTTTACCAAGATCATCTGATCTCTTCCCTGAGTCCATGTGAGGCCACAGATGAACCAATCTAAATAGAGGAATTTACTCAAGTCTGATAAAACACTGATTTCATGGTCACAACATGTTTTACTACTGCTGGGGGCCAGCGTGAGGAATTCCGCCCATGGCAAAGGTCATGAGGAAGGAGGCTTGGCATACGCAAAGGCGTGATCAAGCCTCAGGAAACCCCCTGTTCCTGAGCATCTAACCCCAAAACCAGAGTCTGTTTTATGCTCTCACCTACACTTCTGACTTTACGGGGGGCTCTCCCCCATAACCATTTCTCTCGGAGAAGGAGTAAATGTGCAGCTCCAAGGCAATAAAAATTCTTGGGCATGACAAGAGTGTTTCAGCTTACGGACTCCTCTGAAGGTTATCTAGCCCACCTGTATAGGTTTGCCCGGCCACATATGATTGTTTACAGCCTCCCAACCTGAGAGGCACCAGATGTTTTAGACTTACTAAAGGCAAAATCTTTTGGGGAGTTAGAAATTATTAGTATAGTTGGTTAGGAATTATATTGGTGAAGGGTTCTTCATTTGTTGTGTCAATAATTGCTGCTAATTCCCTGCTCTGGGTGGGACAAGGATGTCTCAGGTCAAACCTCTCTGCTGACAGACTAGCTTGTGTGACAGGATTATCCATACTGCTGCCACTAGGCACAAGATTGTTTACTACCTCTCAACCATAAACAGCACAGAGAGTTTTGGAGTATTTTGAGAGTCTTAATTAGCATAGGGCTTTTTCTTCTTGTTGAGTCAATGATTGCCGCCAGGCCTCCATATCCTTAGGCACTTGGGAATATATGAATCAATGTATTTGGAATATAGCAAAGGAAATATAGTAGTTTTTGATGTTAGCAATACTAAACTTTTTGAGTTAATGGATTTTCTCTTTTGTAATAGATCACTGTACTTTGTTATAAATCACTGTGTCCTTGCTATGTAAAAATGTAACTTTATCATATCTTAAGACTAAATAGATCTTAAGGGGAGCATTGATGAAAGGATTTTCATTTGTTGGGTTGATGTTTGCTGCTAAATCTCCATGTTCCCTATCCTTATAATGAATATAACTAGCATATAGGAAGAAATAAGTATTAACCTTTAAGCATATAGGAGAAATAAGTATTAACCTTTAAGACTAATCATGTTAACCTTGGGTTAAATAAATTCTTTTCTTGATTGTAACTCACTACACCCTCACCCTATAGGAATGCAGCTTTATTTGGAGGATGGTGCCTGGTTTAAGAAAAAACATCCTTGGAAGAAATAAGTTTTTTGGTTATCAGAAAGGATCATAAAATGTCAGCAGGTCTCACTCCTGGCCAGAAGATGATGTAATATCCCTAAGACCTTTTTTTATGCATTTATGTGAAGCACCTGATTTTGATAAAGGTCAGGACTGCTGATCCCCACGTGACTCTGTATTCATCCCTATGTGTAACAAAAGATATATAAGCAAACCCAAAAATAAAGGATCGGATCAGTTTCCGGAAAGACTGATTCCCCCATGTCGCTTCTTTCTTGCTCCCGTTTTTCTGGCTGAATTCCCATCTGGAGCATGGATGCTATTCCACGTAATCCAAGTTATTCAGCCTCCTTTTCTCCACTAATCTTCCTACTACACTATCCATTTCTAATCTCTCTATATCTGTGATTAAATATGTATTTTTCCAAAGACGCCAACTCCGTCCCCACCTTCGAATCACCCTGGATCCACCGGGGCTGGACCCCGGCATACTACTATTTTTTTTTCTTCCAGTTTTGTCAGTGAGTAGGAAAAATACCATATTCCTTTAACCTGGATTTCTTGTAGAACTTATAAGGAAAAACATTTTACTTTATAAATGTTCATGGACCTCTGTATGGATGTATGGATAGATCTGTGTATATGTGCAATTGTTTAATTATAAATTCCCTATAAAATTATTTTCCTCTCTCCTTATATCTCTGCTTATATTTTTATATTTTAAGAGTTCTTTATGTATGTGTGTGTATATACATATATACAAAGTATATGTATGTATATGTATGTTTCTTAATTTTATAATAACCACAATGACAGTATCTATAGTTGAAGAGTACTAATAAGAAAGTTATTTTGAAGTCAGTTGAAAGAAAAAGTAAAACTGGGTGTTGAGATAATTTAGTAAGTTTTTGCATTAGTCTACAAAAGAAGGTTGTGAAATGTAAAAGAGCAAAGAGGAGACACTAGAAGCTTCAACCGAGTGTTTTCCAAAAATTTAAGTTGGGTAGTTAATTTATTGCCCATAAGAGGTGGTGCTGGCAATGCTGACTATAAATTATTGTCTATTGCCTTAGAGGAAGGTACTGCCAAGTAGAAAAATGGGAGTTGGTACAAAGAACAGGTTTTTTTGGAGGGAATTGTCGACGTGGGAGATTTAAAAAGTATTAAGAAGCAGAAAAAATTCCCATAACCCTAGAGGACAACTGATACCAAGATTTTAAAGTTTATATTTTTAGACCACTCAAGATCTTGAGATATTATTTTCAGAGTTGAGATAGTATTTTAAGTACAGTTTTTACACTGTTAATAAACTTTGAAATTAATAGTTATTAAAATATGTGCAGAATAGTCTTACTTACACATGCCATTTCCTCACTTTTGGATGATGTCATTCATTTCAATTTGCTATTATTGTTTTTTTTTTAAATCAGTGTAATCTGAAATATTTTTGTATATAAACTTAAAATTTCTGATTATTACCTAAAATACTGTCTCAAAAATGTTATTATTGCAACAATTATGTTTGTCTTATGCAAACTGTCATGTGGCTTCTATTTCTCAGAAGAATTATGTCAATATGTACATTCTCAAGCAATGTGTCAGAATTCATGTTTATTGTAACTTCTACATTGAATACTCTATAAAAACAGACAAAAGCAAAAAATAAAACATTGCTAATAGGGTGAAAAATGAAATACCAGCATCACATTGTTGCCTTGTTTTGTTTTTTTTTTCCACTTATTTTAGTATTTATTCAAATAGTCTAGACTTTTAACATGGTGTGTATGTATATGTCTGTTTGTGTGCACACATGGGTTTTTGTAAAAACTTTCCTTGTTTGGACTACTAAGACTCAGTATTTTTTAATCAATTGTGTTTTACATGTATCAATTCTTTCTACTTTTACTTTATTAATATTTTTGCAAATCCATTTCCCCAAGTTTGTTGTTTAAGAGGGTCATGTTTCAATATGCTGATTTTATGGAATTCTTTGTTACAATTAAAATAATCATCAAAGAAGTGAAATAATAGGAGCCTCAGGGGATCCTTGGGTCAGCAAGGGAGCACTGGGCATTTCAAGTTTTATGTTAGAGAGAATGAGAACATTTTTTAAAAAAGGAAGGATGCCAAGGATAAATACTGCCCATGGGTTACCAAGAATCTAATAAGCACTTAATAAATATATGTTGTCTGCCTGATTCTAAATCCTGCCTGGGATATGCCTTATATCTACCTCTTCTCCAGTCAAGATGTAGCAATGAATTTCTATTCTTCAATGAGGGCAAACATTCCTGTAATTCATGTATATTAGTTGCACAGTCCTGTCCAACTCTTTTAGACCTCATGGACTGTAGCCCGCCAGGCTCCTGTCCATGGAATTCTCCAGACAAGAATATTGGAGTGGGTAGTCATTCCCTTCTCCAGGGATTCATTGTTGCTGTAGTTCAGGTGCCCAGTCATGTCCGACTCCTTGCAACCCCATGGACTGCAGCATGCCAGGCCTCCCTGTCCCTCACCATCTCCCAAAGTTTTCCCAAGTTCATGTCCATTGCATCGGTGATGCCATCCAGCCATTTTGTCCTCTGACACACTCTTCTTCTTCTGCCCTCAACTTTTGCCATCAACAGGGACTTCTCCAATGACTCAGCTGTTCACATCAGATGACCAAAATACTGGAGTTTCAGCTTCAGCATCAGTCTTTTCAATGAGTAATCAGAGATGATTTCCCTTAAGATTGATTGGTTTGATCTCCTTGCTGTCCAAGAGACTTTCAAGAGTCTTCTCCAGCACCACAGTTTGAAGGCATCAATTCTTTGGCACTCTGCCTTCATTACAGTCTAGCTCTCACAATCTTATGTGACCACTGGGAAGACCATAGCCTTCTCTGACTATATGGACCTTTGTTGGCAGAGTAATGTCTCTGCTTTTCAACACACTATCTAAGTTTGTCATAGCTTTCCTGCCAAGAAGCAATCATCTTCTAATTTCATGGCTGCAGTCACCGTCCTCTGATTTTAGAGCCCAAGAAGAGGAAATCTGTCACTACTTCCACATTTTCCCCCTCTATTTGCCGTGAAGTAATGGGGCCAGATGCCACGATCTTAGTGTTTTTTTTTTTTTAATATTTAGCTTTAAGCTGACACTTTCACTCTCCTCCTTCACCCTCATCAAGAGGCTCTTTAGTTCCTCTTTACTTTCTGCCATTAGAGTGGTTTCATCGGCATATCTGAGGTTGTTGATGTTTCTCCCACCTATCTTGATTCCAGCCCTGCATTTCTCATGATGTGCTCAGCATATAGGTTAAACAAACAGTGACAGCAGACAGCCTTGTCATACTCCTTTTTCAACCTTGAAACATCAGTCGTTCTATACAGGTTCTAACTGTTGTTTCTTGACCTGCATACAGGTTTGTCAGGAGACAGGTAAGACGTTCTAGTATTCCCATCTCTTTGAGAGCTTTCTACAGTTTGTTATGAGCCACACAGTCAAAGGCTTAAGCGTAGCTGATGAAACACAGTTCGATGACTTTCTGGAATTCCCTTGCTTTCTCTATGATCCAGAAAATGTTGGCAATTTCATCTCTGGTTCCTCTGTCTTTTCTAAGCCCATTTGGAACATCTGGAAGTTCTTGGATTGCATAATGCTGAAGCTTGGCATGCACAATTTTAAGCATGACCTTACTAGCTTGGGAGATTAATGCAATTGTTGGATAACATTCTTTAGTACTATCCTTCTTGGGAATTAGGATGAGGATTGACTTTTCCCAGTCCTGTGGCCGCCGAGTCTTTCAGATTTGCTGACATATTGACTGAAACACCTTGACGGCATCATTCTTTAGGGTTTTGAATAGCTCTACTGGAATTCCATCACATCCACTAGCTATATTAACAACAGTGCTTCCTAAGGACCACTTGACTTCACACTCCAGAATGTCTGGCTCTGGGTGACTGACCACACCAAGGTAGAAATCTGGTTCATTAAGATCTTTTTTGTATGGTTCTTCCATGTATTCTTTCCATCTCTCCTTGATCTCTTTAGTGTCTACAAGGTCTCAACTGTTTCTGTCCTTTATTGTGCCTATCTTTGGGCAAAATATCCCCTTGATATTTCCAATTTTCCTGAAGAGATCTCTAGTCTTTCCCCTTCTGTTGTTTTCTTCTAGTTTTATGCACTGTTCATTGAAGAAGTCCTCTTTGTCTCTCTGTGCTGTTTTTTGGAAATCTGTTTAGTTGGATGTACCTTTTCCTTTCTCCCTTGCTTTTTGTTTCTCTTCTTTTTTTAGCTATTTGTAAAGCCTCCTCAGATAACCACTTTGCCTTCTTGCTTTTATTTTTCTTTGGGATGGTTTTGTTTTATGCCTCCTGTACAATATTATTAACCCCCATCCATAGTTCCTCAGGTGCACTGTTTACTAGATCTAATCTCTTGAATCTATTTGTTACTTCCACTGCATATTCATAGGGGATTTTATGTAAGTCATACCTGGCTGATCTAGTGGTTCTCTCTACTTTCTTAGTTTAAGCCTGAATTTTGCTATGAGAAGCTGATGATCTGAGCCACAGTCAGCTCCAGGTCTTGTTTTTGCTGACAGTATACAGCCTCTCCATTTTTGGCTGCAAAGACTATAATCCTTTTGATTTCAGTATTGTCCATCTGGTGATGTTCATGTGTAAAGTTGTCTCTTGTGTTATTGAAAAAGGGTATTTGCTATGACCAGTGTGTTCTCTTGGCAGAATTCAGTTAGCCTTTGCCCTGCTTTATTTTGTTCTCCAAGGCCAAACTTGCCTGTTACTCCAGGTATCTCTTGTCTTCCTACTTTCACTTTCCAATCCCCAATGATGAATAGAACATCGTTTTTGGTGTTATTTCTAGGAGGTCTTCTAAGTCTTCATAGAACTGATTGGCTTCAGACTTATAACTAGGTAAAATTGAGAAATCCTTCTGACTCCCTACTTTGAGTCCAAATGGTTACCACACTTAGATAAGCTTTAGTGGATCATGTCCTTAGCTATAACAGAAGCCTATGGTTTTAACCCTTTTTTATGTTTGAACTTGCTGACATAGTCTTGTTTCTTCACATAACACAGAAGCAGGAAGAGGAGCCACTGTTTGTTTGTTTGTTGACTGAGTAATACTTTAAAAATTGTACCTCCTGGGCAGATTAGGCAAAGTGATGGCTTAGCCAAGAGGCTTCTTATTAAAGCAAATAGATTTGTTGTCTCTCCTACGTTGCACTGTATCTGAAAGAGATAAAAGCTTTGTCTCCAATGGTCATATCTCCTTATAAACAGACTCCTCTTCTAAACCTAATGGAAAGTTTTTTTTTTTTAATTATTTTGAGTATAGTTGATTAACAATGTTGCATTAGTTTTATGTGTACAGCAAAGTGACTCAGTTATACATGTACATATATCAGTTCTTTTATAAATTCTTTTCCCATTTAGGTTATTTAGGAATATGAGCAGCATCCCCTTATCGGACCTTGCTGGTTATCTATTTTAAATATAGCAATGTGTACATGTCAGTCCCAAATTCCCAATCAACAACCCCTCCTTTCCACCCTGGTAACCATAGTTCACGTTCTCTAAGTCTATGAATCTGTTTCTGTTTTGTAAATAAGTTACCTCTCTTCTTGGTTTGCAGCTAGTTAGCTTCCTACTATATCCTTACAATGGCCTTTCCTCTGTGCAAATGTTTTGGGGGAAAGCTAAGAGAATGGAAAAGAGACGGTGACGGAGAGAGAGTGCTCCATTTTCTCTTCCTCTTCTTGTAAGACACCAGTTCTATTGCATTAAGCCTCTCCCTGCCAGGGTGTCAAATTATTCACACAAGCCAATCACATCTTTCCATGATGAGCAGAGTTTACTCCATTCTTTTGTTACTACAAAGTTTGCCTCCCACAGATCTTGCTTGTTCGCTCATTTCCTGAGTGCAACCCTCCATGTCATCCTGCTTGGAACATTATGTCTTCTCTTGTGCTTTAAGTATATGAACTGCTATCTGTCCCATCAGTCTCATGTCAGATGTTGTGTGTTTAGTCCTTTCATAACCCTAGGGCAGGAACCCTTCCCTCACTAATGGGGTAAAGAGGAGGTGATCAAAATAAAGAAGTATAATTGGTGATTGATTTCATTGTCTTCTCTTTGCTTGTGCGGTAGGATATTACGTAACGTTATACATTTGTATTTGTTCTCTTGTCTCTAATTTCCTTCTCCATCTTTGGTTTTCATTTTCTGGAATAAACAAAATAAATATTCTCAGGAATATTTCAGGGCAGAAAGCAATAGATGTTGGAAATCATACTACTTCCTTATGTTCTGTGAAATCCTGAGCCATGTAGTTGAAGAAAGTGATAGGGTCTTAGAGGATGGAATTGTTTGGAGGCTGGCAGGGGTTGAAAGAGAGCTACTGATTATAAGGTCTTCGACTTTGAAGTTCACCTGGAGACTCTGAAACTTAGTCTTATTGCCAATCTTAGAAAACATTCCATCCCACACTCTCTTAGTGTGACATGGAGCAGCAGTCATTGGTTTAGATGGGCTATGTGGGCTTGGATCAATATGAAGAGGATAGCAACCAGAATTGCTTCATGTAGTTGGACTGACCAATAAGTAAGTGGTCAATGTCTATTTTGAGTGAAAGTCTTACAATTCTACAGAAATGATAAAACAATAAAAGAAATCTTCGATGGCGCCAAAATAAGAGATTATATATCCAATGAATGCAAGTCCAAGAATTAATGTATGACCATCAACAGTGGTAGTGATGAATGGTAGGATGTTGCAAGGTGAGACAGTTTGCCCAGAACTCTATAAACTGAGATCCAGTTTTGGTGATGCATAGAGTTTCCTGTTAAAATAGGTATCACTTCCTTTGTAAGTAGGAAAACTTCTGTGGTTCAAGTCACAGGTAGTTGGAAATATTTCTTTTTTCTTTTTGGTAAAAGGAATATATGGTGTAGGCAGGAGATACTCAGTCCAGAACTTAACCTCCACAGAAGCCAAGTCTGCTAACTGACAGAGATTTACTATTTGTTACTATTTTGAGATGCTCCTTTCTTGGTTTTGAAAGATCTTGTCAGACAGCAAAAAGAACTAACTAAACAACTGTAGAATTCCCAAAGGAATGCCCCAGACAGTGTTTTCCCTAAAGCTTCTAACTCCTATGTCTACCTTGCTAACTTGCCAGAACAGTAGTGTAATGAGGTGAAAATCACTCAGTCATGTCCAACTCTTTGTGATCCCATGGACTGTAGCCCTTCAGGCACCTCTGTCCATGGAATTCTCCAGGTAAGAAATATGGCATGGTTAGCCTATCTCTTCTCCAGGAGATCTTCCCAACCCAGGGCTTGAACCCAGGTCTCCCACACTGCAGGCAGATTACCATCTGAGCCACCAGGGAAGCCCAAGAATACTGGAGTAGGTAGCCTATCTCTTCTCCAGGGATCTTCCCGACCCAGGAATGAATCCTGCATTGCAGGTGGATTCTTTACCAGCTGAGCTACCAGGAGTAGAATTAGTGATTGCAAGTGGGCAATTAAATGCTCTGTTATAAAAGGGAAAACTATAGTTTAGGTTTCAAAGCCATTAGGAAATTTGTTATAGAATGAGGTCCACATTTTGACATGTATTTGATGAATACCCTTGCTGTCTTTCACTGTGTTATCTGCAATGTTTGTGAGTAGGAAATGTTGTTTTGACCTCCTTCTTTCCCTGCCCCTTCACCTCTTCACATGAATTACTCCCTGAAGTACTCCTTGAAGTCTTTCTAGGTTGGGATTCCTCCAATTGTAGTCTTCGATGGTCCTCATACAAGTGTGAAAAAATGTGACAATTAGGATGATTATCTAAGAGTCTTTCATTTGATAAATATTTATTTGATTTTTAAATTTAAAAAAGTGTGTTTCTAGAATATGCTGAAGGTATAAAACCTAAAAATTCATATGTTTTGTAGCTTCTAGATAATTTAGTAGTGATAAGTGAAAGTAGTGGATGAGGAGTCAGAAAACCTGGATTTGGGTTCTGGTTTCACCAGTTCCTACCAATGTGACCTTTAGTGTATTTTCTGAGTTTCATTTTCTGCATATATACAATAGAAATTCAGTTTCTGGTTTTCTAACATCACACTTTATTGTGGAAATGCAAGAATGTAATGAATGTCATGCTTGGAAGAAAAGTCATGACCAACTTAGACAGCATATTAAAAAGCAGAGACATTACTTTGCCCACAAAGATCTGTCTAGCCAAGGCTATGGTTTTTCCAGTAGTCATGCATGGATATGAGAGTTGGACTATAAAGAAAGTTGAGCGCCGAAGAATTGATGCTTTTAAACTGTGGCATCGGAAAAGACTCTTGAGAATCCCTCGGACTACAAGATCCAACAGTCCATCCTAAAGGAAATCAGTCCTGAATATTCATTGGAAGGACTGATGTTGAAGCTGAAATTCCAATACTTTGGCCACCTGATATGAAGAACTGACTCATTTCAAAAGACCCTGATGCTGGGAAAGATTGAAGGTAAGAGGAGAAGGGGACAACAAAGGATGAGATGGTTGGATGACATCATCAACTCAATGGAGATGAGTTGGTGTAAACTCTGAGAGTTGGTGATGGACAGGGAGACCTGGCGTGCTGCAGTCCATGGGGTCTCAAAGAGTCAGACATGACTGAGCAACTGAACTGAACTGAATGAATGTGAAGATGCTTTGTAATTAGTGAAACAATTTATAATTTTAAATTATTATAATCTACTCCAAAGTTGTCGTTTTACAGATAAGGAAAGCAAACTCTTGGTTTATTGTTCATCCAAGTTCAAATAAATAACTCTCATAAGTAGACAGTTTTAGTATAATATTTCAGAAGCATCCTACTAAACCTTCTGAATACTCTCCACTCTAGATGGTGCATTCTGTCCCCTACATCAAGCACCTCTGTTTATATTAAAAGTAAGTGAAAGATCTATCATTTCTACTGTGGTTAAACATGTATTTCACTGCTTATAGTTTTTTACTTGCAGCTACAAGAGGAATGAACTTCAAGGGATGTATATGGTTTTTCAGTTGTAGGCAGAAACTATTAATTCCCCAGGATTCATGAGTATAGCAAAATCATGTCATCTTGGTAAACTGTAAGAGATTCCATTACTATGACTTGTCGTAATATTTAGAGCTTTTGTGGTTGTTTGCTTTGTTTAATAGAGGAGGATCTCTCTCAGTTCCTTTATTGTTAAATCAACAGTACTTACAATACTACCTAGCATATAATAGGTAGATATTGCTGAATAAATGAAGTCTGGCTTTTATAAGGGGAACCCAAATAAGTTACTACTACTAAAAATCACTTATGTATACTTGGAAAGGATATGGTTGATAGATTAAAATGTATTGTGTGTCAACAGTTAGAAATGATACCATGATATATGTAGGAAAAAAAAATCTTCCTTGAGGTTTCCTTTGTTTTTGTCTAGGCAGGTGATAAATGGAGAGGGCAGAGAAATGGAACAAGAATTGAAGTTTTGTAGAGAAAAGGAGCAAAACTTTACTCTGTTAAACTCAGATCACAAAGGATTTAGAGTGCTAGAGAAGGTAGGCTATATGGGGACAGAATATTAAAATTGGTCAGTAATAAGAAAAATTACAGGAGATTCATTTCTGAGCCAAGGTGTTCAAACAAAGAAAGCATAAGGACAAACAATATGAAGAAGACCTAGAGAGGCACCTGGGCAGGTCCTAAACAGGAAGACTTGCCCCCAGTTTTTTCAAAACTTTTTTATCCTTTTCTATTTTTCTTTTTTAAGTTGGAGTATCATTGCTTTATAGTGTTGTGCTAGTTTCTTCCACACAATGAAGTGCATCAGCTATGTGCATACGTATTATCTCCTCCCTCATGGACCACCCTCCCACCAACCCCCATCCCACACCTCTAGGTCATCACAGAGCTCCCTGTGAAGTATAGTTGATTTGCAATGTTATATTACTTTCAGTTGGTCAGCCAAGAGATTCAGTTTTATATATATATATATATATATATATATATATATATATATATATATATGTCTATTCTTTATCAGATTCTCTTCTTTTATAGACTGTTACAAAATATTGAATATAGTTTTCTGTGCTCTGCAGTATGTCCTTGTTAGTTATCTATTTTATACATAGTATCATGTATGTGTAAATCCCCAGCTCCTAATTTATCCCTCCCATGCCCTTTCCACTTTTGACAACCAAGTTTGCTTTCTATGTCTGTGGGTCTATTTCTGTTTTATATGTAAGTTCAGAGGTATCACCTCACACTGGTCAGAATGCCCAGCATCAAAAAGTCTACAAACAATAAATGCTGGAGAGAATGTGGAGAAAAGGGAGCTCCCTTATATTGCTGGTGGAAGTGTAAACTGGTACAGCCACTATGGTGAATAGTATGGAGGTTCCTTAAAAAACTAAAACTAGAGCTCCCATATGATCCTGAAATCCTACTTCTGGGCATATATCTGGAGAAATCCATTATTTGAAAAGATACAGGCACCCACAATGTGCATTGCATCACTATTTACAATAGCCATGACGTGGAAGCAGCCTGTATTCATGGACAGATGAATGAATAGAGAAGATGTGTATTTACACAATTGAATGTTTATACAATGGTGTATTTATTTATACAATGGTATATTTATATAGTGGAATATCACTCAGCCATAAAAAAGTGAAATAATGCCATTTGCAGCAACATGAGGGACCCAGAGATTATCATACTAAGTGAAATAAACTAGACGAAGACAAATATGTAGTATCATTTCTAAGTAAAATCTAAAAGAAAGATATCCATTTTTCATACCAAAATTTTTCTGTTCTTTACATGAACTCTTTGCCAATATGAAAAGGCAAAGCAATATTGTTAACTTTTTTGATTTCAGGTATTTCAGGAAAAATCAGACTCTTACATTTTCACAAGAGCATTTATGGCCTTTGAAATAAAATTCTGGCTCAGCTGGTTATTTAACCTCGTAGAAGCTCAGTTGCCTTATCTCTAAAGCACAAATACTAATAATGAGATTCGTTAAGATAGTTAAATTAGTAAGTTCCCGGCCTAGTGGCTTCACCTATGATCTTTCCTTTCCTCCATCGTGCCTTCCTTTGCTGCTTTTTTCCCTTTCCTCCTCCCTCTCCTCTCCTTTTTCCCTGCCTACTGTAGGAAGAAGTAACCCTTCTGTACTTGGAAGAACCATTTATACTCTGTGAACTTGAAGGGAAATTTTGATTTAACCATAATTCATTAAATATCACCATCTCTAATATTCCCTTGGGTTTCCCTTTTGGGGGAAACAAATCAGTATGTATGTGGTTATTTAACAGTAGTTTAGGGGGTTCAAATTTTATGTACTTAATGTAAGAACCACAGGTGAATGACAAAACACTAAATTAAATATAGACAATCATCTTATAGTACAAAAATAATTTCTGTGGCCAGGTGAGGAAGGATGAGAACAGATCCTACCTACCAGGTTGCGGTTAAAAGAATTGGGACTACCAGGAAAAGGCAGTCTTCTTGGAAACCTGCTGATTTTGCATAAGAATGAGAGAGGTCATTTTCATGCAACTTATTTATATTGTCTCTGCATTAGACAAATATCTAGTCTCATCTGTGTACCATACTTAAAACTAGAATAAGACAAAATATTGTTTTAAGTAAATGCTGGCTACTTTGGAAGAGGACATATTCATTTTGAAAGACTTTTAAAAAATTCTCTGAGAATGGAAATTTTTGCTCAATTTTAAATCTTCTTGATCTTACCCAATTTGGGAATAAGATATTTACAAAATATCACATAATTAAGACATCTCTGTAGAGAAGAGAGCGAATCAAATAGAATCCTAGAGAGAGAATTTCTTCAGTTTCAACATTCATTTCTCTGTTTTTCCTCCAAACTTCATGCTATTAGTCAAAACATGTCAGATTAAGATTAAACTTCTGCCCCTTGGGAAGCTTCTGCTATGTCAAAAACATAATTGAAAATGAGAATGTGACTTTTGTGTTTTGTTAGCTTCTTATCCTTGCTATAAAAATTCTTGACTATTTCATCATATGTACAACCTCAAAGACAAATCATGCTTCTTCTGAGGAAAATTTACAGCTGCCAGCTGCTGGAGAGTTCATGTCCTAGGGGGATAGGAAGAGATATGAAGGTACTTACCAGTTCTGAAAACACCTTGGTAAGAGTTTGAAATCTCAAAATAAGCAGACACCAAACATACTGAGATCCCATTATTGGGAAAAACTGTAGCACACGTACGTTCTCTGCCAAACTGGACTAGTTTTTTTGGATATTCATTTTGTACTCCCAAACAATGGCAAATAGATGGGGAAAAAGGTGGAAACAGTGACAGATTTTATTTTTTTGGGCTTCAAAGTCACTGTGGACAGTGAACGCAGCCATGAAATTAGAAGACACTTGCTCCTTAGAAGGAAAGTGATGACAAGCCTAGACAGCATATTAAAAGGCAGAGACATTCCTTTGCTGAAAAAGGTCTGTCTAGTCAAAGCCGTGGTTTTTCCACTAGTCAGGTACAGATGTGAGAGTTGGACCGTAAAGAAGGCTGAGCAGCAAAGAACTGATGTTTTTGAATTGTAATGCTGGAGAAGACTTTTTAGAGTCCCTTGGACTGCAAGGAGATAAAACTAGAAAAACGGTACTGAAGAATTTATTTACAGGGCAGCAATGGAGAAACAAACATAGAGAAGAGACTTATGGACTTGGGGAGAGGGGAGGAGAGGGTGAGATGTATGGAAATGGTACCACGGAAACTTATATTACCATATGTAAAATAGTTAGCCAACAGGAATTTGCTATATGGCTCAGCAAACTATAACAGGGGCTATGTATCAACCTAGAGGGGTGGGTTGGGGTGGGAGATGGGAGGGAGGTTCAAAAGGGTATATACCTGTGGCTGATTCATGTTGAGGTTTGACAGAAAACAGTGAAATTCTATGAAGCAATTATCCTTCAATAAATAATTAAGCAGACAATCTTAAAGGAAATATTCATTGGAAGGACTGATGCTTAAACTGAAGCTCCATTACTTTGGCCACCTGACTCAAAGAGCCAACTCATTGGAAAAGACCCTGATCCTGGGAAAGTTTAAGGCAGGAGGAGAAGGGGGTGACGTAGTATGAAGGGGTTGAATGGCATCACCAACTCAATGGAGGTGAATTTGAGCAAACTCCAGGAGATGGTGAAGGACAAGGAAGCCTGGTGTGCTGTAGTCCATGGAGTCACAAAGAGTCTGACATGACTTAGCAACTGAACAACAACCCCAAACAATTAAAAGCATAGAAAGCAAGAGTGGCAGGAAGAAAATATATGTAATTTTCATTTACATTGCTATTTTATTTCTTGCCTTATGCTTTATCATTCAAGCATGTAGAGATTTATTTCAGAGCCCATATAGTGTGACCTACAAGTCAGTTCTCCCTGGGGCATTGAAACAGGATCCTATGATCCTATGCACATCGTAGAAATACAAGCATGGGATACAATACAGAAAAAAAGAAAAGTTCCTCAAGATGTCAGGGGACCCACCTAAACAGCTGTTTTTGACTTAAGAGTCATCAATCAGCTTTCTGGTATCACAGCTCTATTTCGTAATCTGAATCTGAACGCAAATCATGGACGTGTCAGCACTTTGTTAATATTGTTTTGGTGGATGCGTGGCAGCATGCGGCATCTGGCTAGCTTGGAGATAAGCTACCAGCTACATTTCTCATTAAGTGGGTGCAACTTGACTTGCCACAGGGCTGGCAGGCATTTTAAAAGCTGAGTTACTTACCTAACAAATGCCAGATGCCAACTGGATTTATAAACATTTCAAATACATCTTGTTGAACTTGAAAATATTAATGTGCTACACTGGACATTCTGTGTTCTAACCATTTAGCTTTCCAAAGCTTCACACATGTGATTTAACGAATTACTGAGATTCTGGGGTAGGGAGTGAGAAGGGAGTGAGAGCTGGGGGTGGGTTTTGGAGGGGTGTGGTTTGACAGGAATGGACCTGGTTTCTGCAAGTCAAAGGGGATGGTGTGCAAAGAGTGTTTGTTTCTTCCTGTTTTTTAAAGGTTGTTATTTTAAAGGGTGAGGGAGGCTTATCTTCCTATTCTCTCAAAGCTAATAGTGGACTGTAATCTAGGAGACATTAGCTGTAGACTTCATTCTTACAAATTATGCAATCACTCTTACAAGGCACTCAGCCTTTCTGGGCCTTAGCGTTTGTACCCATATGCAAAATGAGTACCTACATTTTCCTAATCTACATATAGTCCAAAAATCTTAAGGATTAAACTGAGATAATACCAAAGATTTTATCACTCTGATGGTTCTCTGAAAAGCTTCTGATGCCATGGTATTCTCTATAAATATCTATTTGCTTCCATTGTTATGTATGCTTTTAAATGTGTTATTTATATTGCTACCTTCTGATTTTAAATTGTTGCCAAGATGAAATAATGTATGAGCTCATCACTGAACTAAATAGGTGCAGTCTCTGGGCTTGTTTTTAATATGTGAAAAGAAATGAATAGACATTTAGAGTGGAATTTTACTGCACAGGGAAAGAGATCAGATATTTGTAGTTAAATTCTTCTTCACAAAATGATATACTAGGTATTCCATATGCGGTATAGCATTTGAGGACATCAACTAAACTGTGGTTAAGTTCTGATTTTGCATTTTGTGATTGGGTAACATGGCACCCCACTCCAGTACTCTTGCCTGGAAAATCCTATGGACCTTGAGGAGCCTGGTGGGCTGCAGTCCATGGGGTCGCTAAGAGTCAGACACGACTGGGCGACTTCACTTTTACTTTTCACTTTCATGCACTGGAGAAGGAAATGGCAACCCACTCCAGTGTTCTTGCCTGGAGAATCCCAGGGACAGGGGAGCCTGGTGGGCTGCAGTCTATGGGGTCACACAGAGTCAGACACAACTGAAGTGACTTAGCAGCAGCAGTAGCAGCAACCTTGAGAAATTAATTCATTTGTATATCCTGGGCCTCAGTCTTCACATCCATAAAGCAGGGCTATGTTTCAAGGTTAAAAAGACATAATGATTGTAAAATAGTTGGTATTGTTCCTGGGTCCATAGGAATCACGCTATAAATACTAACACTGGCTATTATTTAAAAGACTGTGTTCCCTTAAACTTCCAAGAAAAATACTGATGGGGCCAACTGGATAAAATATATAGTCAGCTTTATGGCTTTGGTGCAAAGATAAAGAGAACTGATGCAAATTTAAATTGAATATTTTTCAATTTTGTTCATCTGTTTTGTTTAATTGTGTGCTTCAGGGTTATGAAAATAAGCAGAGTATGATAACTGTATGAAGAAATTTAGTGTGACTGGGGACACGGCGTGAGAATCAGAGTCTTCATTGTACAAGTGATGCTCTGATGGAGAGGTCATTGAATTTCAGAGAAGAGACACCTAAGTCTGCATCAGCAGCACCATGAGGCAAGAGTAGCAGATAAGTGTCCAGAAAGACTTCTTAAATTTGAAAATGCCTGAGCTGAGTCTCTGCGGGAGGGAGGACTAGGGTGATGATTTCTAGCAAAGAAATAGGATAAAACAAGATACAGAGACCTGAAAAAGTATGGTAAGTTTATTAATATCAGTAGGTGTCTGAATGCCCTGTAGGAAGGATTGTTTTGGAAATGTGGTAAGAGAATGGACTGTCCAAGAAAGAGCTATGTAAAAGGATGTGAGTTCAGTCTTAAAAGCAGACCTTTGACAATATGAGTGACCAAATGGAGAGATGGGGGAGCATGGGCAGATTTAAAGCAACAAAACAAAACACAGACCTGGTCAGGATGTTGTTTCTGTGGTCCAGGTAAAAATAAGGATGCCATGCATTAAGGTATTGACAGACAAAGGGAAGACAAACCCAGGAGAGAGAGATTAAAGTGGTGGAACCAACTGGCATGTGAGGAAGAATACAGGATAGAAGGTGGCTCACACCTTTCTGGGCTGGGTAACTCAGGGCACAAAATAGTGCAACCTGTCCCTTAACATCCTTCAAGACTATTTTTCTGTTTTCTTCTATCATCTCCTAAAGCTTTAAAAAAGCATTACGTCTTAAAGCAATTTCTGAGAAAATATTAGGTGTCAGTTTCAGAAATCTGAATAACATCTTATTTCACCCATCCACTCTCAGGTACGTTAGTACCTCTTCACTCTACATTAAAATTCAATTTCATCATTCTTTCTACATAAGATATTCTTAAACCAAGTGTGATGTTTGGGGCAAAAACACATTTTAAAAAATACTTAGCCTAAATTTAAGGATGTAGGTAAAAGCTTTCAGATCAACACACTGTAATACCTGACCTGAATCTCTTTTCTGGACCTGAAGTCCATTTCTCTGGACTTGCCTCATTTATAGAATATATATGTATGTATATATATATGTTGGCTTCCCTGGTGGCTCAGAGGTTAAAGCATCTGCCTGAAATGCGGGAGACCCAGGTTCAATCCCTGAGTCGGGAAGATTGCCTGGAGAAGGAAATGGCAACCCACTTCAGTACTCTTGCCTAGAGAATCCCATGGAGGGAGGAGCCTGGTAGGCTACAGTCCATGGGGTCGCAAAGAGTCAGACATGACTGAGCGACTTCACTCACATATGTTGGCTTAGAATTTTGTTCTTAATTATTGGAACATAGAGAATGGGCTTCCATTTTCAGAAAAATGAACATACTTATATATAAGCAAATACCATTCAATTTCAGAGAGGACTCTGGATCTTTCTTAATGTCTGTTTATGAATCTCGAAATAAAAGCCTCAGAGTTACATGGTCTATGAAAGTTTTCCTAGCAATCTGTGCTAAGTAGAATATGTATATAAAGAAGAAGAAGCCAAGAAATAGCAGAGAGTCAGAGTGAGTAGAGGAAACTATGGTCCTATTCCTATCATGTCATTACTATAATTGCCATGTCAATTGTTGTTATTATCTTCACTATATATTTGCATTTATTACTGGGATTTTCCTTTCCTATAGATTCTGACCTCTTGCTGTGGCCTTTCTCTATTTCACTTGGAAAAGATCCTTTAACATTTCTTTAAGGTAGGTTTCAGTTCGGTTCAGTTCAGTTCAGTTCATTCGCTCCGTCCTGTCTGACTCTTTGCGACTCCATAAATCGCAGCATGCCAGGCCTCCCTGTCCATCACCAACCCCTGGAGTTCACTCAAACTCATGTCCATCGAGTCGGTGATGCCATCCAGCCATCTCGTCGTCTGTCATCCCCTTCTCCTCCTGCCCCCAATCCCTCCCAGCATCAGAGTCTTTTCCAATGAGTCAACTCTTCACATGAGGTGGCCAAAGTACTGGAGTTTCAGCTTTAGCATCATTCCTTCCAAAGAAATCTCAGGGCTGATCTCCTTTAGAATGGACTGGTTGGTTTAGTCTTGGTGAACTCTTAGCTTTTGCTTTTCTGAGAAGTTATTTATCTCTCTTTCAATTTTAAATGAAATCTTGCTAGGTATCCGATGTTACAGATTTATTCCGTTCAGCTCATGTATTAAAATGCCACTCCCTTCTGGTTGGCCAAGTTTCTCCATAAAAATTGTAAATGGCCTAATGAGAGTTTCCTTGATATGATTGTTTGTTTTTCTTTTGCTGCCTTTAGAATTCTCTCTTTAACTTTGGCCATTTTAATTATGATACGTCTTGTTGTGGGTCTCTTTGTTTGGGAGTCTGTGATTCCTGTACTTGCATATATGTTTCCTTCTTCAGATTTGGGACATTTTCAGCTGTAATTTCAGCAAATATTTTGTTGACTCTTTTCTCTCTCTCTTTTGCTTCTGGGAGCCCTATAACTTTCATGTTGGTTCACTTGATGTCTCAAGGTCCCTTGAACTATTCTCATTTTAAAATTTGTATTTCTTTGGGCTATTCTGATTGGATGATTTCCATTATTCTGCCTTTCAGGTCACTTATGCTTCCTGCTGTATCACCTTATCTGCTCTTAATACCTTCTAGCATGTCTTTCATTTCAATTATTGTATTCTTCAGTTCTGACTGGTTCTTTTTTGAATTTTCTAGTTCCTTGTTAAAATTCTTGCTGTGTTCATCTATTTTTTTTTTCCCCTGGTTCAACTAGCATTCTTATTGAATTCGGCAAAAAGTTCATTCAGGTTATTCCATAAAATGGGACAGAAAAATTCAAAGAACTTTTTGGCAACCCGATGTTATTAATGTTTTGAACTCTTTATCTGGCAAGTCATTTATCTCTGTTTCATTATTATTTTTTTTTCCCACTTATTCTTTAGTTTGAAACAAATTCCTCTGCCTTCTCATTTTGCTTACCTTTCTGTTTCTGTAATGTTAGGTGAAACAGTTACCTGTCTTAGTCTTGAAGGGGTATCCTTGTGTGGCAGTGTTTCTGTACAGTCTGTAAGTGCCCAGTGGCTTTGGCGGGAGAGCTGGATCTTAAGTAAGCACTAGTCTGTCTTCCCACACGTGTGCTTTCAGATATCACATTACTAGGAGATGGAAACGGATATGGAGGGACTAAAGCCACAGCCAAGGCTTCTCCTCTGCTCAGTGGCCAATACCACGTTACTGGGGAGGGGGAGATGTGTTCAGGTACCAGCTTGCTGGAGCAAAAGCCCTGAGGGTTGACCCAAGCTGGTTCTGTTCTCTGTTAATATGTGTCCTAACTACTTCCAGCATTAGCACCGCTGCCCTAGGGGGAGAGTGCTGGAGCTGGGGCCAGAGTGGGCAGTGAGCGTGGTCTGGGGGATGTGCTGGGGCTCCCATGAGAAATCAGCCAGAGTCCTAAGCAGTTTCTGTTTGCTTGCTCCACTTTGTTTCTGGAGTAAGCAGGTATGCATGTACTCTTCACGAGCAGAGTCTAGATTTCTTATAGCCCTGCTGTCAGTTCATCCCACTGGTTTGCAAACCAGCTAAGGGGACTCATCCTTCTGGTTTCCAATCCCAAGGCTGGATGGAACTGCTCACTCCTCAGAGAGGATCTCCCAGCCCAGGTAATCTCCTTCCTGCTCTATGTCCCTCCTAGGGGCATGGGTCCTAACCTAATTGCTTCCCTTCCCCTCTGACCTGACTTTGTGTGAATCTTTGTTACAGCCTTGGTTGTCTAAGAGATTTTCTACCGGACTGCAGTTTGCTTTCAGTGAGAACTGCTCCATATATCAATGTAGTTTTGAAGTGCTCGTGGCAGGAGGTGAGATCAGCATCTTCCTACGTCACCGTCTCTATTTCTTCTCCTTATCATCTTGATTTAATCCAGTAAATTTTATTTTTTGTTTTGTTTTTGTTTTGTGTTTTTTAATTTTATTTATTTATTTATTTTTTAAATTTTAAAATCTTTAATTCTTACATGCGTTCCCAAACATGAACCCCCCTCCCACCTCCCTCCCCATAACATCTCTCTGGGTCATCCCCATGCACCAGCTCCAAGCATGCTGTATCCTGCATCAGACATAGACTGGCGATTCAATTCTTACATGATAGTATACATGTTAGAATGTCATTTTCCCAAATCATCCCACCCTCTCCCTCCCTCTGAGTCCAAAAGTCCATTATACACATCTGTGTCTCTTTCCCTGTCTTGCATACAGGGTCGTCATTGCCATCTTCCTAAATTCCATATATATGTGTTAGTATACTGTATTGGTGTTTTTCTTTCTGGCTTACTTCACTCTGTATAATCGGCTCCAGTTTCATCCATCTCATCAGAACTGATTCAAATGAATTCTTTTTTACGGCTGAGTAATACTCCATTGTGTATATGTACCACAGCTTTCTTATCCATTCATCTGCTGATGGACATCTATGTTGTTTCCATGTCCTAGCTATTATAAACAGTGCTGTGATGAACATTGGGGTACATGTGTCTCTTTCAATTCTAGTTTCCTCGGTGTGTATGCCCAGCAGTGGGATTGCTGGGTCATAAGGTAGTTCTATTTGCAATTTTTTAAGGAATCTCCACACTGTTCTAATTAAAATTAAAAGCTTCTGCACAACAAAGGAAACTAGAAGCAAGGTGAAAAGAAAGCCTTCTGAATGGGAGAAAATAATAGCAAATGAAGCAACTGATAAACAACTAATCTCAAAAATATACAAACAACTTCTGCAGCTCAATTCCAGAAAAATAAACGACCCAATCAAAAAATGGGCCAAAGAACTAAATAGACATTTCTCCAAAGAAGACATACGGATGGCTAACAAACACATAAAAAGATGCTCAACTTCACTCATTATTAATCCAGTAAATTTTAATACAAAGAGTACTATCAGGTAAAACTAAGTACTGGTGTGTTGGCGAGTTGCTTAATGTGCCTCTTTTTTTTTTTTAATTTACCATCTTAAGGTAAATCTATTTCATGTGTCTAAATGAAAACCTAATTAAACCAAACCAAACAGTTTTTTCCTTACCAACCAGAGAAGAGCGTGTTTCTCCCCTTGAATCTGAATGTTATTTTAATAACATCTCTGACAAAAGGATGCAGAAATACTTGCGGCAGGTTACACTGGTGAAGATATAGGGTGGGCCAGAAGTGTGCTTACGGGTAAAGAGAAATATTGAAAGGTGATTTTACATTTTGTTTTCTGACTTAATTAATCTGTCATTATGCATTATTATTTTAGTTACAAATATAGTTTGTAACTGTCAGATTGGAAAGATAGCTTTGAGAATGAAATGCTAGAGAACTTTGAGACGGTTTTTTTGAAGAGAAAATGGAGAAATTTAAAAATATGCCCTACATCTACACTTGTGTTTTCATTCCTGCATAACAAAATGACGATGTGCATTTATTTTTTTTCTCCAAAGCTTAGAGCTATGAATCATTTTCCAACTTGGGAGTTTTCAAAACTGAACCAGTTTTAAACAACCCGTATCAAGTTCTTATTTGGTTATTTCTTTGGTAGTCTACAGTTTTCATCTCTGTAAATCTAAAGTTAGTTGCAACTTTGATGTGATATTTAACTCTTGAATAAATGTCATAAACAAATACAGTGACAGAATTATTTATGAATTTCAAAAGTTATATTTAGTATAAGATTTCTACCATTTTAGTAAGTTTAACATATTGTGGTTTTTATTTTAAAATGGGAAATGTACTTGGTTTCTCAGGATTCCTAGGATTTAGAACAGTCAGTGAATCAACAAAACAAACAAGCAAGAAAAATCATTTATATGAAGAATACACAATCTATACGAGAATATGAAAATCACCAAGAAAAATGTTTCTGAGACTCTTTATATCCAGTTATCCAAAATAAGCCATTTAAAACATTCAGTTCAGTTTAGTTCAGTTGTCACTCAGTCATGTCTGACTCTTTGCGACCCCATGAATCGCAGCACGCCAGGCCCATTTAAAACATTAACATTTCTTTATTCTGGGCACATTTGTGTTTGGTGTTTCAAATAGTAAAGGTGAAATTTTGCACATACCTGAATGCAATCAGGTATTCAGGAAGGGATAGACTTAAAAGACTTGTACTGGAATGAAAAGACTTAGTGGTTAAGGTCTGTGAAGCCAAGTTGTGATATATTCACACTGGCCACATCACTTGCTGGTTGAGTAGAAAAAGGTTACTTAATCTGAGCCTCAGTTTTCTTAACTGTAAAATGGAGATAAGATTGCTTCTTTTTTATGAGATTGTTTTAAAGATTAAATGAGATGGCATGCATTACCCCCTTTCTAATGGTGCTATAAAACCGTAGGGCTTTCCTGGTGGTACAAGTGGTAAGAGATGCGTGCAGGAGATGCGTGTCCGATCCCTGGGACAGGAAGATACCCTGGAGAAGAAAATGGCAATCTGCTCCAGTATTCTTGCCTGGGAAATCCCATGGACAGAAGAGCCTGGTAGGCCACAGTCCATGGGGTCACAAAAGCATCAGACACAACTTAGCAATTAAACAACAACAACAGATAGGACTTTAATGTTATTGAAATGTTCTCCTCCAGTCCTCCTGTTCCTCTTATAATGTAAACACAGAGACTTTACCTATCTCACCCATCATAGCATTTTTTAGAACATTGCATACACATTGTAAATACTGTTATAGATTTTGAGTCAATGGGTTATCCTTTAATACCAGGCTAAAAAGATTTTGTATTATTTTCTATAGCAGTGAGAGCTATTGGAAGATTTTAAATGTAAGGAGAGGTAGATTGTGGTAATAGTGAAATAAGAATCAAGGAATAGAAAGCTAACAGCATATTAAACACATTGTTGGAAGTTGAGGTAGTGACCATTAGAGGGAGGAATAATTACTTAGATGTGATTTCATACAACTTTAGATAAATAAAGGTGAGTTTCAACTGTCCTCACCCAGAGATAAATAGCTCCATATTAGCCACTACAATATTGTAAAGTAATTAGCCTCCAATTAAAATAAATAACTTAATTAAAAATCAAATAAAAAGATTAAAAAAAGAATTCATTAAAAAAATCTTGCCTTTTTGATTTAATACTTGATTAAGACCTCACCATTCTTAAAGTCTTTTACTCCAAAAGCTAAGTTCCCAAAACTTTCCTTTTTAGTTAGAATGTAATCATGGTTACATGGAAAGACCATGACTTGATCTGAGTAGAACCACCACTGATTCATCAGGCTTCCTACTTTGGAGGAATGGGGGAAATGCTGAAATGGCATGGTTCTATGCATGTTGTGGTCTCTCCTTGGAAATTTGCACATCCAGTCTGTTCCAGCTTGGCCCTTATTTGGTTTGGATTTATGTGATCAAAGGACGAAGGGGCCATTTCCCATTTTGCTCATGCATCTGGGCCAAGGCTCCAGTGCCCTTGAGAATTCCACAGGAGCTCTGAATTTTGCAAAGTTTTGCCAAGTTCAGAACAAGATGAAAAGTGAGCCATGTTGAATATTTGACCTTTTTATTTCTGGAGTTACTCAGTGTAAGAGAAATATATGTAGTACTGCTTAGATTCAAAGCTAAAAGTTTCCAGCTATCACAGCAGATGTACACTGATACACAACTTCATATCCCTCTATTTGCCTGAATGGAGAGCGGTTTGTCTTAGTTTTTCCTAGTTAGCCATATGAACAACACTCTTAGGGAAAACACCTTCCTTCACCAACTGTACTATTAAGTCACTTTGAATTCTTTGCATCTTAGGAAGGAGTTTTTATAAAAGTCCACAATTCACTATATGTTTACCATTTTTTGTCACTCAATAATTTGCTGTTTCATTGGCATAAATAAGAGGTGGTTTCCATCCCTGAGTTCACTTATGAAACCGCTTTGGAAATGATTCTCCCACCACACAGGCATCTCCTGTCCATTGATACTTCCATTTTTAAAAGGACTGATAGTGAAGCTGAAACTCCAATACTTTGGCCACCTGATGGGAAGAACTGACTCATTGGAAAAGACCCTGATGCTGGGAAAGATTGAAGGCAGGAGAAGGGGACAGAAGATGAGATGATTGGATGGCATCACTGACTCAATGGACATGAGTTTGAGTAAGATCAGAGAATTGGTGATGGACAGGGAAGCCTGGTGTGCTGCAGTCCATGGGGTCATAAAGAGTCAGACACAACTGAGCGACTGAACTGAACTGAGCTGAACCTTGTCTCCTCATGCCACTGCCGATCCAAATTAGATTTCATGGGACAGCCCCAAATCTCCTCCTCTCAAATTATCTTTACTCCCTTGCCCTACTGCTTCCATGATATATATCAAAACAAAATGTTGACCTTAGTTCAATCCAACAGTCATCTGTTCCATGCCTGAGCTCTTCACCTAAGCAGGTGCCATTTCTGGAGATAATCTCACCAGTGTGCTGAGTGACCCTTCTTTAAACACATGACCTTAAATATTGGGTGACCATTCAGCAATTTCTGGAAAGCCTACTGCAAGTATATTTTTCCCACCTACATCATTATTTTTATCCTTCTCAGCCTTTTGCTATCTTAAATCTTCAGCATATTTTTTCTTCTCATTCAGTCTTGGAAGATGTTTCATAAATGAAAATATTTGTTTTAATAACATAATTTTTTAAAAACTTCTCTTTGAGACACATTGTAAATTTTATTTTGTATGCATTGACTCTATCGGAGTGCCAAAGCACTCTCAGAAAATCATACATTCTAGTTGCAAACTAATGACAGTCATAGCATGAATTTTTCAGTAGGTGATTTGGTCACAAACCTGTTGTGACATACAGATGAAAACTACTCCCCTTCCTTCCACAAAATCTAGTCTCCACTTGCATGCATACTGTTTCTGCACTCTACATATACATGATGGACAATCCACCCATTGTCAACTCAGTTAATCCACTGATCTTAACCCCGCTCACCTGCTCATTGGCATTGTTGTAGCTATTGTCTCCCAGTCACCCCAATGCCTTCTGCAAGTCATTTTCTCCTTTTCTGCTAAATCAGTCATGTAGGCAAAGCTTTTAATAATTTCTTCTTTCTTGTTCTCACACAGTGTCCACCTAAAGCTAATTTCTATGCAGCCCTTAACAGAAAATGTCCTGGATGAGTTGTCTTCAGAAGCTTTTGTATTTTCCTACTTCCATTCTTCCTTGCATGGCTTCAATTTGGAAGTGAAATGACTGAGTCTTAAGTCTTATGTAAACTTACATAAATGTTAAGCTGTTAATAAGTTTTGAGTTTTGAAGACAGTCCTTCCTTGCCACCCAGCTCTCTACAACCCAGTGACACATCAGTATGAGGTTCTCAGCCCCTGAGTCAAGTTCTCACACTGCTTTGTGATTAGGGAAGAGGAGGATTTTGGAGGGGCTTGGCCACTGTCCTGTCATCCATGCTGTCTCCATCATGACATGAAATGACAGTGGAGGAAGAGGACTTTTGGTTCCTTGTTTACTGGAAAGCATGCTTTGAGAGGCTGGGCGATGTCCCGTGGTTTCTCTGTTCACATGGCTGCATTATCAGGAAGGAACTTGACCAAATAAAGATGTGACTCAGGAAAAAAAATGCCTTTATACCCTCCATAAAAATTTACTAGTGTACTTTCTCACCCCAAAGGATTATTCCTTCATATTCTAAATGTATTGAAAGGGTTAATGAAAAAATGTTTATCTCATAGTGAGACAGAAGCTCTGTGATCTTAAATGGAACTTGACAAAGTTTTTAATAAGAATTAAATGAAAATTAGGAAGGATTCACATTTAATGCCTTGATTTACTTGAAATTTTATTCTATTTGTGATTATATTGTGATATTTGAAGGAAATAAGACCATAAACAAAGTAAACAGAATTTATCTACATTTGTTTCTCTACGTTTCTGAAAATAATAGCACACATTCATATATGTTCAAGCCCATATTTATCTGTATTTTTCAACATATTCCCTAACTCTGTAAATTTAGAAATTTATAAATTATTTTTTGAACAAGAATAACTATTCATCCTTCATCCTGTAGCATGAATGCTAATGTACTTATGGGTATTGTTGATATTTTAATTGCTCAAGAAGCTTAGTATAAAAGTATACCTCATAGTTAGCTTATCAAAGTAATATTTTATTTCAGTGTACTTTAACATATAATTCAGAACTCTGTCTGTCAGTCCACAGATAAAATGGGCCCCTTTAATGTGTTTGATGAATTTTTAAATAATTCTGGAAGGCATTGAACTAGCAACAAATGCAGCTTCTCTTAGCAAACTAAAAGCTGATGGTAGCATCTGTGGAGTTTGTGACCTATTCTTTGGATGTAATCTATCTGACAGTTTACTTAGTTGACCAGATAACTGTACACAACATCTGAGATCAACCTTTAAAAGTGAATTAAACACACCATGTTACCATCTTTTATAAGTAAAAATACCCTTGCACAAAAATCCAGCCTTTGAAGGTGTTTAATAAATGAAAATATTTGTTTCATAATTTATAATTTTTAAAAATTTCCCTTTGAGACATATCTTAAATTTTATTTTGTATGTATTGACTCTATCAGAATGCCAAAGCACTCTCAGAAAGCCATATATTCCAGTTGCAAACTAATGACAGTCATAGCATGAATTTTTCAATAGGTCATTTGGTCATAAATCTATACTGGCCAATATTCTGATAAATGTTTTATAGTTCTGAAAATAACTGAACCACACTGGAAAAAAAAATTAAGTGGGAAAAAATTAAGCATTAATGAAAAAGAGAAGCATCTGGAAGGATTTTAAGTGTGTTCACCCACTTTGGAAAACAGTTTTAAATTCTTAAAATTAAATGCATGCAGTATTTCTTGTTATTCAGAAATTCTATCTCTGAGGATACACTCACAACTGCTTATTTGCATTAGGATTTGAAGACAAAGATTCTGTAGCAGAACTGTCTGAATACTAAAAGAAATTGAAACAAACAGCAACATCCACAAAGAGCTGAAAGAATAAATGAAGCATGAAATTTTGACTCATTATATTTAAAATTGAAATAGAAGCATTACTCAGCAATGAATATGAATAAAACATAGCTATATGCAAGATTAAAATTTAATAACAGAACATATTTTAAGGTAAATGTGTTTATTTTACAAGATTATATAGATTATAATTCATTTACATGAATATTAAAATATGCAAAATAAAGAAGTGCCTTATTCAGGGATACAAAGATACTTGGTAATATTCTAACAATGGGCAATTGTTATAAATGCAGAATTGAGAATAGTGGAAGAAGGGAGGGAGAGTGAAACAAAATTCAGGTGCCTATTGTGCTTTTACTTTATACCTTGTATATAATTTGTAAATATTACTTTGTAGCTATTTTGTATTTAGGGTTTCCCAGGGGGCACGGATGGTAAAGAACTCACCTGCCAATGCAGGAGGTGTAAGAGATACAGGTTCAATCCCTGGAGGAGGGCACCGCAACCCACTCCAGTATTCTTGCCTGGAGAATCCCTTGGGCAGAGGAGCCTGGAGGGCTGCAGTCCATGGGGTCACAAAGAGTCAGACATAAATGAAGTGACTTATTACACAGCACAGCACATTTTGTGTTTACGAAAAATAAATTAAGCAACTTTCTCCATTTAGGTTTGCAATCTGAGCTGAATATTCTCAAGGATAAGGAAACATTTCCCTACTGCATGATCTGATCTCCTGTACTTTCTGGTTTTCCGTCCTCTAGGCTGATGTTCAGCTATTGCAGGAACACCAACCAGAGATCAACAGAACAGGGATTGGATTGTCTTCTACTGAGATGATTAGTTTCCTGATGCAGTGTTCTATTAATAGATTTCAAAGAACTGCCCAATAGCACACACTTACTCTCTAGTATTATCCTTTGCTTTTCCTTTCCATTACACAAGTTGACAATAGGATTGAAGTGGTAAGTCCCCAAATGTCCTTTTCTTCCCTGTGGGCCAATCAGATCAGGTCAGTTTAACAGGTTAGATTGTTCACTTGACCCATCACTATGTGCTTCAGGAAACAAAAAGCAGCAGTTGAAAAAGTGTGGAGGATGTGCAGGCAGGTACTTCTAATACTATTAATAGAAAAACAACTCATTGTGGGTGGAGTAGCAGATTGCCTCCTGTGCTGGACAAGTATCTGGATAGTCTCAGGTCCCGTTTCCCTCTGGACTCTGGTATGTATTTTTGCAGAACAGGAATCTGCAGATAGCATTTACCAGCCTCCTATGAAAACTCAATTCACATTAGGTTCTGCAAATGAGAGGCACTAGTGAGAAAAGGTAGGGGAATTGGATTATAGTATTGTGGTGGATACATTGAGAGTTGTGTGGTTCTTGACCACAGGAATCTGGTAGAGGTCATACCTTTGATAGATCCCCACTTTGATGGATATGACCCCTCTTCAGCAATCCAGGAGTGACTGTGAAAATGATTCTAGTAACAGCACAGCAACAGGTGCAGGCTAAAGGGTTCTAGCCCAGCAGTTTTAGCAGCCTCACATCACGGTGTCATGCCTTCTTCCTTTTGCTTCTGTAGCTTCCTCGTGTGGAAGTCGTGAAAGTCACTATGGCGGCAGTAGGTTTTCCACATCTTCTCACTGTTGAGACTGTGCCAGTGTACAGTGATGTCATTTAATGGGCGTGTCTTGTCATGATCATTACAAACACCAGTGTCTGAAATGTAAGTATGAAGTTGTACTGAATCAGCAGAAGATACTTTTGAAAGGTCATCTAAAGATACATTTATGCTTCCTTTAGGAGATCCATTAAAAGACTCTCCATCAGCATCATCCGACCCTCTGAAACTAGAGTCTTTTACCATATCCAGCTCAGCTAACATGTGCACATAAAATGCAGTCTGACTGCAGGAAGGATAAAATCTTTCATCTCAAGTACTCAGAAAGGCTCAACAAAAGATAACAGAAAAAGATGATCAAGTGAAAGGTACAGCAGAAGATCTTGTAGATACCTTCTTAAAAGCTGAATTGGAAAAGGACATTTGTCATGACCTATTGTGCTGTGCACTTCTCTCAAAGATGAAGAAGGATTCCTAAGGGCTTTGTGTGAGGTCTTATTGTATTTATTGCTACCTCCTGGAGATTTCCAGAACGAGATCATGTGATCTTTGTCAGGAAAATCCTTGCATGGGAAATCCTTCCTCCATTAATAAAACAACTCAATGTCCTGATTATATTAATCAATATATCTTATGGATGATCTGTGATTCTTATTGAAACTATGAGGACTTGATGAACATCATTAAATTGAGTGACAATATTGGAGAGCTAGAAGCTTTCAGAAGTAAAGCGGCAGAATTAACATTATCTTCGATCCTCGGATACAGCTGGTAATGATATCAACACCATGAAAAATCAAATAAATAGTTTATTATTTGTAAAGAAGTATGTGGTTCAAGAATACAATGGTTGCAGTCAGACAAAGAAATGAATGTTGAAAGTGGCAGCAAATGTTGGGAAACTTTGCATAGTTCCCCTGGACAGCATTCTTATAGGCAGTGTGAATTCCAATTTTTTAAAGATTACATGCAGCAGACTGGAGGTCAGGTACATCTCTTCTTCTGAATGACGGTGAAAGGATACCAGGTTATAGACCAGTAGCACCTAGAAGTTTTATCAAGCTGTCAGAGAGATGGAAAACATGAAACCAACCACACCAAAGATTTTAAGTGCAGCTTCTGTTGGAATTTATGAACAGCATTTGTTAGAAAGGCATCTCCAAGAGTTACTGTTGTTGATTATTTGGTGGGAAAGTTAGCAAACACTTTGAATCATGAAGATCAAACCCATGAAATCTCTAATGACAATCAAAGGAAAGTTTATGAATTGATCCCATCTCCTTCTTTTTGTTCCTTACTCTTCCAAAACCTATGTAGCCAATTCCTTGTGTTAAATTCATGTTTTGAAACTATTACTGGGTAAGGAGAGGGCTGAAGAAGATCGTCCCTTGTGGACCTTGGCTCTTGGTATGGACACGAAGAAGAATCTGAGGTCTTACCTGTGGTACAAACAAGTTTATTGAAAAGTAACAGAAAAAACAGAATGAACACCTCAAGGGAGAAGTGGAGGCAGCCAAGAGAGGCACTGGCACAGGGATGATGAGGTAGGAGGTAAAGGGGTTTTAAACACAGGGCTTTTACATATTCATATAGGTGGGTGTGAACTGACAGATTTGATTGACAGTTGCAAGTTACATAACAACAGGCTCCAATGTGCTTGTCTTTCCCATAATGTGGTCTGTTATAATCAGATGTATGTATGTATAGAATATTTATGAGCCCTTAATGGGCTCCTGGCTGCCTAAGGTCACTTGAGGACACAGCTGTGCATCAAGGGCACAAGCACCCAGTTGGAGAAGCCCCTGCGGTTAGTTGTATTCACTGTATGCCTAGGGCACAGGGGCAGTAGTTGGCTAAGTCTCTGTGATTATTTTGTAGCATATCTGTGAGCTCTCCTGGGCCTTACAGGAGATTGTGAGTGTGTCTGAGGTGAGGTTTAGAGATCAGCTTGCATCCTTTTCCAGCTAGGTCACTCCTCAGTTGCTCATGCCTAACTTCTTAACAGAAGTACTTGGTGTGTTTTCATTTCCCTTAACCAGGCTCAGACAATGTCACTGACATTTTCTGTTCCAGCTGGGCTGAGGCTCTTGCAGCACCACTTTTCCTGGGTCTGAGAAGTGAAGGCATCTGTCTGCAAGTGTGAATAGGGATTTTAGTGTGAAAAAAAAAAACCACCTAGAAACTGGAGAGTGCTTTGTGGATGTGTCCTTCTTAGTATCTCTTTACTTTATATATTGTGCATTTCTAGGAATTAAGAAGGCATATACACTTTGACTGTATCTCTTGAAACAAATGGCAGCCAAATATTTGATGTAAGGTTGGTGTTAATTCTTACAGTATGAGGTTGAATTTTTTTTAAATTCAAAAAATACCTTTCACAGAAAGCTTATTTTTAATTCCATAAAACAGAGGTTTTGAATATAATGATGATTAAAATGATTAGAAGCCTTTTAAACTCTTCCTAAGCTAGATCTATAGACTTAATAATATTATTTTGTGATACTAAAGTCTGATCATTATAATGAATTGGGCATTGAAAAATAGACTTCAAAATTTGACCATAAAAAGGCATTGTTTCAAGACAACAATCAATGACGTGTACATTACCTCCCTCAGGAGATATTGACAGTCAAGAATGAAATTAATGAATGATTGTCCCTATTTTTGAATAATCTATGCCAGGGCTCTCTACTTTAGATTATTTTAAAAATCTAATTCCTCTTAAGTTTGTAGGCATCAAACCCCTCCTACTGTATGTAGCAGGGATCTTACACACAAAGGGAGGGACAAGTTATAAAACTCATCCTTGACAGTGATTTTCATTTCTGCTACTGTTTTCCAACTTTAAAAATGTTCACATATCTTTCTATTTCTGCAGGGTAAGTGAGAATAGGGGAAATCATGACAAAGGGCTATTTGTGGGCAAGTTTTGGGAAAGCATAAAAAGCATGGGAGTTACTGAAGCTGGAACCTACTTGTCTACTCTTTTCACAGAACCATCTAAAAATAGCATGCATTTCAACATGTCTCCAAAGATATGTATTAGAAAAGATGTTCTGGAGTTCTATCCAAGTTCATGAGAATCTTTAAAGATGAGGGATTTCTGAACACAGATGATTCTGAATTCCCAAACATTGTATTTGGAAACATTCAAGCCCTAAAAGTCAGAACTGTAAAAATAGTGACATGAAGTGAGAACCAATGGATAAAAAATAGCACAACCGGGATCAGTGGCAAGAAGTGTCAGGAAGTAGAAGTACAGTTAAATAAGACGAACCTCATTGTATACTTTTAATGAGGAACAGCCACTGAGATCATTAAAATCTTCCATAATGGTTACATTGGTCCTATAAACTTGAGCAAACCCAAACTAAAAAGCTAACGAGAAAGATCTACCACTTTAGTTTCTGAGCATAGTAAACTGTGATATCACAGTTAAAATTTTTGGACATGAGCTAAATAGCACGAAAAGTAAACTACTGCACGTCTTCCATTCTCCCCATCTCCTACCCTCAAGACTGTTAGTTCTGCACTCCCAGTGTGAGTTGATTCTTGCTGGGGACGACCAAGGAAGGTTGCAGAGAGGTGATTATGTTTGAATTTGGTCTTTAAAAACATACAGAACTTGGAAAGTATGAGAAGGACAAAAGGCAGATCGAGTAGCAGACACCTGAAGGGAAACATAAGCGGTGTTGTCTTATGGAAAGATTCAGTACCTGTTTCGGAAATACCGGAAGTACCTAAGACAGGAAGAGAAAGAGGATGGAAAATATTTAACTTTTTATTTTGAGAACAGGACATGGAATTTGGGACAAATTGGTAAGGAATCTAAGGGTCCCTGAGACTATGTCAGCAGTGAAAGAATGAAGAAATTCTGGTAGTCACATTGAGTGTTAATATTTTAAGATTAGGAACAAAAGTATCTGCTGTATTAGAAGGCATTACCTGGAGGGGAATATTCTAGATAAGTTACTTCGCTTATTGTCATGGTCACATGCATTCTTTCTGAAGCAAGAAACAATACGATGTAACCGAATGAGCGCGAAAAGCCCGCAGCTGAAGCCAGAGAACTGAAATATGTGGCATCAACTGACTAGCCTGTCTGTATGTTTGAAATATTCTGGATTTATCAAAAGATAGAAGAAAGTAGATATGGAAAATCATCAGAAAATTTAGGTTGAATTATCAGAACTCATCAAAATCCCCTGTAGTTCAGATGGTAAAAGATCTGCCTGCAGTGCAGGAGACCCAGGTTCAATCTCTTTGTTGGGGAGATCCCCTAGAGAAGGGAATGGAGACCCACTCCAGTATACTTGCCTAGAGATTCATGTAGACACACCATGGGGTTGCCAAGAGTCAGACGTGACCGAGCAACTTTCATTTATTCATTCATCAAAACTCAAGGCGGGAAATGTTCTCTCAAATCAGACCCTATACTTTAATTTTTTTAAATTTTATTTATTTATATTTTTTAACACCCAAAACATTGTGTATTGGGGTATAACTAATTAACAGTGTCTTGATAGTTTCAGGTGAACAGTGAAGGAACTCAGCCATACAAATATATGTATCCATTCTGTCCCCCAACACCCCCTCCCATCCAGGCAGGCATATAACATTGAGCAGAATTCCATGTGGTATACCATAGGTTTTTGTTGGTTATCCATTTTACATATAACAGAGTGTACATGACCTTCCCAATGATTGCTGTACTCAGAATGCATATCTTGTTGCATATGTTTTCTTGAAGATAGGAACGGGGTAGAGAGCCCCGTTTTACTTTCCAAGGCAATAGCACTCTTTTGGAATTGCAATTTACCTTTTGTGGCCAATGGACTTCTAAATTCTTAACTATAACCCAGACAAAAAAAGATCTCCACAGGTGAAATTTTTATCATATAATCTGAATGTTCCAGCATTTTAAAAGATCCTGGCATGTCACAAAAACAAAAAACTCCTTCCACACCCTTTTCTGATTCTGATTTTCATTTAAATTCAGGAGAAATTATCTTGGCAATCTGAAGGAATTGTACTCCCTCTCTCTTTGGATCAAAATAAGTACAAATCATTTCTTTTCAATGGAAAAAACCAACACAGGTTTTCCCCTCTTTTTAGCTATTTGGTTTTGTTTTATTTTAAAATAAAACATGCTGTTTGTTACTAAAATTAGTGATTACTTATTATTGCATTGATTAAATAAATAAATCTGGCAGAAATCTAAGCAGGCTAAAAGCCAATTGAGTAAAAGCCAAAATAACTGTGTATCATTTTTTTTCCTGTGAAAAGTCATTCAATCTGAGTTTTTTTTTTTTTTATTGAAAAAGAATAATTTTGTTTTCTCATTGAACCCTCTTTCTTTTTAGCCTATTCTCTCTGCATTAGAGACATTCTTGTTTCATTTAATTCACATACACATAGTCTAATTTATCTGTTATTTTCTTTTTAATGCCATACCCAGATAGGGATGAATCCCACTATTTTCTGTACCATATTTTCCACTGTATTTAAATGCTTTTTAAAATAGTAGTACAGGGTTAGGCTTTTATTTTTGTGTATGATTGGGCATAGAAAATTCTTTTACAGATTTTGTATCTTTCTATTGTACCATATTCAATACAATTTGTCTAATCAAATGAATGTTTTAACCATTAATTTTGAACTCATCTAATGATGATGCCTTTCTCAACTTTATATATATATATATACATATATATATGTGTATATATATATATATATATATATATGCTGCTAGGTCGCTTCAGTTGTGTCCAACTCTGTGCAACCCCATAGATGGCCGCCCACCAGGCTCCCCCATCCTTGGGATTCTCCAGGCAGGAACACTGGAGTGAGTTGCTATTTCCTTCTTCAGTGTATGAAAGTGAAAAGTGAAAGTGAAGTCGCTCAGTCATGTCTGACTCTTAGCGACCCCATGGACTACAGCCTACCAGGCTCCTCCGTCCATGGGATTTTCCAGGCAAGAGTACTTGAGTGGGTTGCCATTGCCTTCTCCGATATATATATATATATATATATATACATATATATGTATATATATATATATATAGCTAAAAATGGATCAGTTAAGCAGGAGTTGTAAATTGTCATTTGACATTTCCCACCTCTTGTTTTGCTCTCAGGTTCTGGGCTGTCTAATTGGTTGTTAGATTCAAATTAGAAACATCATGAAAAACATTTTGCTATCTTGATAGTGGTTATATGAGTTCATAGGATCTCTCTCCAAGGCTAAAATTTAAATTAGAGGGCAGAAAGTCTTCATTAAACTATTCTTCCAGAATTAGCAATTTATGCTTTGCTATTATGAAAAATGCAGAGAAATGATTTAAAGAATTATCTCATTTATTCCAAATTTGGTTGAGGGTATGAAAAGCACTTGGTTAATTTTTGCAAGTCACTTACTTAAGCTCCCTTCATTTTATTACTTTATATATATAAAGACTTAATTAGCCATTAGAAATGACTAGTGATATTAAATCATGCATAGACATGAATTAAAATATACCTACAAGGAATATATAAGTGGTAGACAGAAGTATGATTAGGAAAAGCAGCACTTTCATTGTGGTTAACCATTTTTCTGCAGAATTAGAAACAATGTAATGAGATATTGAGTTTTTAGTCTGTGTATGAGTTACTCCCATATAAAAACAGTAGCTTTATTTTAGTGTGAGAATAATGTACATAAATTTATATAGACTATTAACCAGTTAAAAAGAAAGATCTAGTGTTACATAAATTTAGGGCACTTTTTATTGTGCAGAGAGACCTGATAGCAACAAAAATGAGAGCACTCACATTTGGGGCAAGTTCAACCTCTTCCGGACTCCTTTCACTGTCTGCATACTGAGAAGTGTCAGCTTTGGATATCTAGCCTGCCTGCTATCCTTTTCCTGCACTATTTGTTCCATTCACCTACACATTTTCACTTGAATGTATAACATACACTTTTATCCATTAAGAATAAGGCTAGAAACTTAGAGCTCTTCCTGAATCTTGGGAAGGTTTGAGATTGAAAAAAAAAAAAAAAAAAAGAATGTCACCAAGTTACAAAAAAGGAACTTCAATATAAAAACAATTTATACCATTATATTCAATTATTCTGAGAGCCAGAGCTAAATATATCATTTTAGGTGAACCATGTTTGATGTGAAAGGAGCACATTTTAGACTTTTTATTATATTGTAGGATATGTTTTCCAGAAGTAAGACTAACATTGGTAAATGACCTTTGCTCAAACCTAAAATAGTCAAATCATTCTCAACTTCCTCCTTCAAAACATTCCTACTCACTGTTCTCCAACATAACAACATAGCACCCAGAAATCTGGTGTCATATCAGAAAACTCAGCTCACGTTCCCTGTTTATCCATCTAAACATTCTCTCCTAACCCCCTAGAACACAATGCCTTCCTCTCATTTTTGCTGACCTTCCTTTCATGTAAGCCCTTATTTTTCTTAATACTTGATTGGACTCTAGGATTCTAGTCTCAATTACCTTCTGTTCTAATAGTTTTCACACTTTACTATGTACAAATAACACATAGTATGCTTTTTTAAAAACATGGATTTCTATGCTCCATGTACCAGTTAGGCTGTGATTCAGTTTATTTAGAATGTGATTTGGAAATCTGTTGGCATGCTCATCTTTTAAGAAGCTTCCCAGTTAATTTTGACCCATTCTTTGCGAAAAAACTGCAAAATTCCTCGTCTAGAGTAACTAGAACTTTATTTCTAGGTCAGTTGTTTGATGCTTGTGACTTAATTCATTGCATTCAGAATAAAAACTATCTTCTCACAGTGGGATTCAAATCCGTCTGTGCTCCAACCCTTGCCCATAATTCACCCTAGTTTCCCAATACAGACCACACTTCTTTTCGTGTTTGTTTGTTTTGTTTTATTGAAGTATAGTTGATTTGTAATGTTGTATTAGTTTTTGCTGTACAGCAAAGCGATTCAGTTATATACACATATGAATATATATTCTTTTCCAGAATGGTTTTTCAGAGCATATTGAGTATAGTTCCCTGTGCTATACCGCAGAGTAAAACATTATTGTTTATCCATTTTGTATATAACATTTTGCATCTTCTAATCCCAAACTCCCTTTCCTTCTACACTTCCCTCTCCATTGGCAAACCACAAGTCTACTTTTTATGAATTTGTTTCTATTTGGTAGATAGGCTCATTTGTGTCATATTTTAGATTTCACATATATATAACATCATACGGTATTTGTCTTTTGCTTTCTTACTGCACTTAGTATGATAATCTCTAGGTCCATCCATGTTGCTGCAAATGACATTATTTCATTCTTTTTTTTTTATGGCTGAATAGCATTCTATTCTATGTATATACACCACATTCTCTTTATCCATTCATCTCAGACCACGCTTCTTATTCTATTTCACATATGCTTAACTTGACCAGCACCTTCTCTTTCTTCAAGCCTCAAATCAAGTGGTACCCCTACCTGGTGTCTTTACTGATTTTCTCTAAACTGGGTTAGATACCTTTCCTTCACTTGCATCCATTGTGTACTTCTACTGATATTAAAATATGGGATCTGTTTTAGTATCTGCCATTTATACTAGCTTATGAACTTCTAGGCATTATAGATTGTTTATTAAATGTTTATATCAGTAGCATCTAGCATATAGCCTGACAACTACTAACTGCTCAATATATCAAGTGAAATTTTAAAAAAAAGTTAATGGGGTCATCTTGCCTTTTATCTTTATATGCTTAGAGAATGTACAGCAAAGGAACACTGGTCTAGGTAGGCTGAAGTAACTATGTAACATCCAATCTCAATGGCTTATTACAGTAAAAGATTTTCTTTTTTTTTTGCTCATATTACATAGATAATGCAGGTTGGTTACTCTCTTTGCCCATGCCACCAACTCAAAATCCAAGATGACAGATGCCTTGACATATCAACCTAAGTCATCGAGGTTGAACCGAAAGTCCCTCTTGAATGTTTTAGTATGACATTACCCACGACAATTTTCTTGTAATCTGTAAACCAGAACTTGTCACAATGCTCCCTAACCATTCAAGGATAGGAGTGTCGGAAAGCACATGGATATTCGTTGAAGAGTACATAAGTGTCTCTACCACAGGACCTTTTGTAAGGAATTTAAAATCTCTCAAATTGAGCCCACAAATCGATTTGGAGACTTCATTCCTGAGATTGACTGCTTACATTGTTTACATACATGGAACAGTAACTAGAAAACTTGGCAACCAATGAATCATAACTGTCTCTGAAGCCCTTCTAAATTGTATCATCTCTGTCAGATGGTCAGAGAAGTAAATATAGTGTAATTAATAATCTCTTTGGTTATAACTTTACCTAAAACTTATTGTATTAATAAAACCTGCCAGCATTTTAATCAGTTCTACATCATTTGCTTTTTATTCAAGTTATGTTTACTGGTTATAGTTTGTGTGTTCAATTTGTATACTATTACATGATAAAATATGAAGTATGTCCCAAGTATATCTTATCCACCGACGGGAAAATCTTACTGTTCTTTCAAATGTAGGTGACCTTGTTAATTCTCAGTTGTAGTATGCTGTGAAAGGCTAATACAAATAGAAACAACTTCCTACAAATTTGGGATGTATTTTGTCAAAATACACTGCTGACTAATGGTCATCTCTCTTATAATTTATAATATATTCAGTAGTTTACTTTTATAGATATTTGAGGAGCAGGGCTCTGGAGTTACCAAACTAATTTTAAATAAAACAAATTTAACTCCTTGCCTGTTAAAATATAACCATTCCTGGGAGCTTAAGCAGGTGCAGTCATTGTGTTCAAGTTTCAGCCCATCCTACTGATCAATATATTGGTCAATAACAGCACAATGTACCAAGTTTCAAAGTGTGATGTAGATTAATGTAGCAGTTTTCAAAGACTTAGATAAATGTTCTTTTCACTTCTTAGCCCTACATTAGTTTTAATTCAAAGAGACGTGTCTATTGATAGCAGCAGTATTTCGAAATAAACGAGGGAGTTGGGAAGCATTAGCTTTAATTTATTGAGTCAACTTACTGTCTCCACTGTAACAGGTCAACGAACTATTCTTAGCAGAAAAACAGACTAATACTGTGGAGGGTAATGGTACTAACAATTGTGTGTGTGCCATCTTTCCCAAACGAAGTGATTTTTCATAACCCTCTTCAAATTATGAGGGAAACTGAGGAACATGCCAGCAAAAGGTCTTCTGTTGTATTACCAGCAATCTAAAATTGGAAAAGACATATAGATTTAACATGATACTCTCCTAAAGAGAATTGTCTTAAAAAAAAACAAAAAAAAACAAAAAACGATGATTATATTGGCCATCTTAATTATTATACCCTAGATTGCTTTACTCAGCTTTTTCTCTTTCTGGAAAAAAAAAAAGTGAGAAAATTTTAAGCTCTCAAGTTAATATGAAGAGAAATCAGGACCAAGCTTATGACAACTTGATAAATTGGTTTCAGAGGCAGGAAGAAAAACATGGATCCTTATTCTTAATTCATGGCTCCATGTGTTTCTGTGCTTTCTAATTCAATTCCCATTCCAGTGTTAACTGAAATGTATTTAAGTTTTCCTCAAAGACAATGATCTGTGATCAAGTAAGTGTGAGTCACAATAGAGATTCTATATATGTTCATTTTAATATTAAAAAATATTAAAGAGCTTCTTCACATTTACCTTTATTTAATCCAACAAACATGCAGTTTTTCTTTTTTGGTTAAGTTACATCTGTTAACATTTCCCAGAACACAGCTTTCAGATTACACTCTGCTCTGTACAGTGAAGTATATGTGTAAGTGGTGGAAACTGGAAATTACTGGCAGACTCATTCTCTGTTGGCTTAGGGTCCTCATTGGTGAGAGATATGTGGTAATGAAGCAGCTGTTGCAGTGAGTGATTACATGTGGAAACAGAATCAATATGTTCTTGGTTTCAAAGGAGAAGAGGAAAGATATACCCTTTTGAATGCAATTCCAAAGAATAGCAAGGAGAGATAAGGAAGGCTTTCTCAGTGATCAATGCAAAGAAATAGAGGAAAACAACAGAATGGGAAAGACTAGAGACCTCGTCAAGAAAATTGGAGATACCAAGGGAACATTTCATGAAAAGATGGGCTCAATAAAGGACAGAGCTGGTATGGACCTAACAGAAGCAGAAGATATTTAGAAGAGGTGGCAAGAATACACAGAAGAACTATACAAAAAAGACCTTCATGACTCAGATAACCACGATGATGTGATCACTCACCTAGAGCCAGATATCCTGGAATGTGAAGTCAAGTGGGCCTTAAGAAGCATTACCACGAACAAAGCTAGCGGAGGTATTGGAATTCCAGTTCAGCTATTTCAAATCCTAAAGACGATGCTGTGAAAGTGCTACACTCAATATGCCAGCAAATTTGGAAAACTCAGCACTGGTCCCAGGACTGGAAAAGGTCAGTTTTCATTCCAATTCCAAAGAAAGGCAATGCCAAAGAATGTTCAGACTACTGCACAATTGCACTCATCTCACAGGCTAGCAAAGTAATGCTCAAAATCCTCCAAGCCAGGCTTCACCAGTATGTGAACCATGAACTTCCAGATGTTCACTCTGGATTTAGAAAAGGCAGAGGAGCCAGAGATCAAATTACCAACATCCGTTGGATCATCAAAAAAGCAAGAGAATTCCAGTAAAATATCTACTTCTGCTTTATTGACTATGCCAAAGCCTTTGACTGTGTGGATCACAACAAACTGTGGAAAATTATTCAAGAGATGGGAATACCAGACCACTTTACCTGCCTCCTAGGAAATCTGTATGCAGATCAAGAAGCAACAGTTAGAACTGGACATGGAAAAACAGACTGATTCTAAATTGGGAAAGGAGTACATCAAGGCTGTATATTGTCACCCTGCTTATTTAACTTATATGCAGAGTACATCATAAGAAATATCAGGCTGGATGAAGCTCAAGCTGGGATAGATTGCCAGGAGAAATATCAGTTACCTCAGACATGCAGATGACACCACCCTAGTAGCAGAAAGTGGAGAAAAACTAAAGAGCCTCTTGATGAAAGTGAAAGAGGAGAGTGAAAAAGTTGGCTTAAAACTCAGCATTCAGAAAACTAAGATCATGACATTTGGTCCGATCACTTCATGGCAAATAGATGGGGAAACAATGGAAACAGTGAGAGACTTTATATTTTGGGCTCCAAAATCACTGCAGATGGTGACTGCAACCATGAAATTAAAAGACACTTGCTCCTTGGAAGAAAAGTTATGACCAACTTAGACAGTATATTAAAAAGCAGAGACATTACTTTGCCAACAAAGGCCCATCTGGTCAAAGCTATGGTTTTTCCCAAAGTCATGTATGGATGTGAGAGTTGGACTAAAAAGAAAGCTGAGTACTGGAAGAATTGATGTTTTTGAACTGTGGTTTTGGCAAAGACCCTTGAGAGTCCCTTGGACTTCAAGGAGATCCACCCAGTCCATCCTAAAAGAAATCAGTCCTGAATATTCATTGGAAGGACTGATGCTGAAGCTGAAACTCCAATACTTTGGCCACCTGATGTGAAGAACTGACTCCTTGGAAAAGACTCTGATGCTGGGAAAGATTGAAGGTGGGAGGAGAAGGGTATGATCGAGAATGAGATGGGTGGATGGCTTCACCAATTCAATGGACATGAATTTGAGCAAGCTCTGGGAGTTGGTGATGGACAGGGAATGCTGGCATGCTGCAGTCCATGGGGTCGCAAAGAACTGAGCTGAATCCATCACTTAATATAACTCAGTTTGTTTGAAAACCATTTTACTGGTGTATTTTCTGAACTGTCACATGGAAGTGATCCAATCCAAGCCTAGTGCTCAAATAGCAGAGTAGGAATATCACACTGGAGAACTGATATCTTGTTTCCCTTGGCATCACAGAGTAACTGACTGTCTGAATTTGCACATTTATAGTACTTATCACTAAGGACCCAGGTGGTTGTCCTTAATACGAAAGAGAACTTGAACTCATACAAACACATGGGAAGCCTGCCTGCTACTCATTTGTTCAAAATGAACTGATCATAATGTTCTTTTGCAAAAATCCATCTTTGTTTGTTATTCATAGGAGGTATCATTTGAATCAGCTATTGTGTTTAGGAATAATAGTTTCAAGAAAGATACACTAGCACTCAAATATTCATCTAATATAGTAGGGGTGTGTGCATCTTTTGATAGATTCTGATTTTTTCACTGTAATTTTGATGTGGCTTTTAAGGAATACAGTTGAGTTACTCACTGTAGATGCGCGTATCCTAGGTATGAATAAGGGGAACCTGATTTGGTCATTAAGCTAATCCATCTTCAGTATACAAAATCTAAGGGGGATGATGAGAATGTCTTAAATGGAGCTGAACATTACGTTACACCAATATCTAACATTAGAAAATAAAACAAAACAAAAACCCACCAAACAAAACCGCTCCAAATAGATGAGAAAGGAATTATCTTGTACATAAATCATATTATGTTTAAACCCTTTTTCTTGAAGTAGTCTATTATGGATTGAACACATCAATCTAAAATTTGTATGTTGAAATCTTAACCCGCAATGTGATGGTTTAGGGAGGTAGGGCTTTGGGGAGGTAATTTGATCATAAGGGCAGAGCACTTAAGAATGGGATTAGTGCCCTTGTGAAACAGACCTCAGAAAGCAATTTTGTCCCTTCTTCCACGTGAAGACTCAGATAAAAGACAGCCACCTATGAACCAGAAAGTGGTTTCTCACCAAATGTGGTATCTGCTGTCATCTTGATTTTGGACTTCCCAGACTCCACAACTGCAAGAAATAAATTTATGTTATTTATAAGTCTCCCAGTCTGTGGCGATCTGTTATGGCAGCCTGAATGGGCTAAGATATATTCTGAGTACTGTTTGAACATAAATAAGGAAAACATAAAGGTGTTTTACATATTGGAATGATGATATCAGTAAACGATGTCATCCTTTTTCACATGCAGGGTCATACACGTAATTATTATGGTACTCTTAAGGTACCAAACTTGAGGGTAACAAACATGACTGTTATTTTATGCCCTGTAAATATACATGTGTATTAAACAGATCTGCTAATGGTTAAGTTGGAATCAGGCATTTGCAACTTAAGAAAAAAAATTTTTTTCTTTTGTTTCTAAGAGAAAAACCGAAGAAAAATTTCACCTGACTGATATCACGGGAAAGTTGTATCAAATTCCTGGGTAATCTATTTCAGCATTATCAGATCAATCAAAATTTCGTGGTTAAATAAAAGAACAAACAGTGAGAAGCTTGCTATTTTGGTGCAGAAAAGAAAGAAATTTATATGACTTTGTTTTCTATTCTCAGAAGTGATTTATAGTTTGATAATAGAGTACAGGAGCTTTATGGCTCCCATTTCCCAACTTCTGCACAGTTGAAACAAATTCCAAGCAATGCCTATTGCAAAGTTTTTGTATTGATTAATGTACTGTTGACAACTATTATACAAAATAAAATGAGATTAATTGCTTAGCATGCTTCATAATAGTATATTTACTGTTATTCATCCATGACTTCGAGTTGCATCTTAAATTATTGGGAACCTTGGTAGACAAAAATCAAAGTTCATTGATTTGGATCTACAATAACTAATTTCTTGTATTTCTATTTCTCTTACTTATTTGATGATTAGCTTATTAGTAACTAGTTTAGTCACATAGGCACCCAACATATCTATTTAGGGACTGTTTTGTGCCAATGTTGTGCTAGGCCTTCAAGGAAGATAACATTCTTGAGACCTAAGAGCTTCTAGTCTGATGGAGAGCAGGGACATTCACGGCTACTGTACCATGTGAAAAGAGCTAGAAGTGCAGATAGCACAGGGTGACCAGGGGTTATACCCAGGAGTTCACATATAATTCAGACCAGGGGAATAGACAAAGACATTTTAGAGGAAGTGAGAATAACCTCAAGCAGCTGGGAGGGATGGTGGTGGAAGGTGCATGAGTGGGGAGAGAGGCAAATTGGGGGAGAAAGAATAGTTAGGACGTTCCTGCAATAATGAAGGAGAGAACTGTATAGGGACTGAGTGGGTAAAGAGAATGGAAAGGACTTTTCTTTGGGGAAGTCCTTGGTGACTGGGGCGTGGAGTAGGGAAGTTGACAAGCAGACTAGAGAGAAACAAGGTCTCTCTCAGAGTGCCATACAGAACATGATTCCAAAATCTATCCGATTTACGCATCATGGCTTCCAACGATGGCGCCAAGAATGTTGAGCTTTGTCATGTCTTCTAGTTCCCTGCTGCTGCTACTGCTGCCAAGTCACTTCAGTCGTGTCCGACTCTGTGCGACCCCATAGACAGAAGCCCACCAGGCTCCCCTGTCCCTGAGATTCTCCAGGCAAGAATACTGGAGTGGGTCATCATATAGAGTCCTAATTAAGATGAATCAAACTAATTCAGTTCTGTAAACTGATCCAATTTTGTATCTGTTTATAAAAGTCCCAGGAAGATGAATCATATTCAGAGCATGATGATAGCAAAGCTAAGTAAATGACATAACTAAATTACTTTAAAAATCATCTCTGGCTAATTATGAAAAGTCAAGTGGAAGAACATCTTTCCTAACTTTGAAGATCAGAATTTCTATTGCTAAAAAATACACTGACCAAATGATTTGCATAACATTAAAATCCTTAGCAAAACATTTCTATCTGGGCTTACCTAGAACTCCAGGTATAAAGAATAACATACCATAAGGATCTTCACAAAGGAAACTTCAGTTTTCCCTGAGATAATAAAGAGTCAAAGTTTGAATCAGCAACAACTGACAGATGATCTATAATCAGTACATCTTGCTAGGGAATTTTTTTGGTCTATTCTGGGCAGATTTTAATCCATCACGATAAAATTCTTCCTCTTTATTTATCAAAGCAGTGGGGCCAATGAAAGATCACTGAATTTATTTTTAAATGACAGAGGAAGCCTCCCATATTATTTATCTTGTTAAATCTGCTTTTATCTCCAACATGGACATTAGTATTCTGTTCTCCACCAAAATTTACAAAACACTCTGCTCTAGTCAGAATTTATCAGAAGTGTGAGCATGCTCAGTCAGTTCATTCATGTCCAGCTCTTCATGACCCTAAGGACTGTAGCCCACCGGGCTCCTCCGTCCATCGATTCTCCAGGCAACTGGAATGGGTTGCCATGCCCTCTTCCAAGATTTCTTCCCAACCCAGGAATCAAACCCTTTTCTCCAGCATTGCAGACAGATTCTTTACCACTGAGCCACTAGGGAAACCCCAAAAGTGTAAGAGTTATACAAAAATCTAACAAGGAGCTTAAGATAAAGTCATAGGATATATGTGACGCTAAAGTGAAGTTGGCAAAGAAAACATAGCAAAAGAGAAAACTCAAATTTTCCTTTAAATGTGCACTTAGTTTATCTTTCTATTGGACAGCTGATTAAAAGCTAAGTCCTATACAGTTTAATATGGGATCCATGGTTTGCCTGTGGCAACTTGCATAAGTCATAAAGCAAGATTGTAGTGCTAATGGAAACAGACTATTCTAAGTCCCACAATAAGGTTCTACTCACTAAACTATCACTGCCACTAAACTATCATTAATACTGCTTTGAAAATTGACTGGTAAGAGTTTGACATTGTTAACTATGCTTCATAAATTGTTATCATTTTACATATTTTCTCATCTGCTAAATGTTTCCCAGTCAAAAAGATGTCAATCAGTATCTCTGTTGATTCAATGCCTATGTTTTGTCCTTAATATTTACTTATTGATGAACCAAGAAGGAAAATATTTAAACTTGTAGCCTTGAGGATTATAAATTTAATACCATTATTTTCATAAATGGGGAAACATATCCAGAAACATGAAAGATTCAAAATTTTACTGCTAGTAAGAGGGCTATAGGACTATAGGACTCTTGGAGCCCAGACCTCTGCTTTTCCCACTTCCATCCTGTTCTTGCCCTTTATTTGATGCAAGAAGGCTGTTTCTTGCAGCTCTGATGAAACATTACCAGCTATGTTGCTTTGAAACTAGAGCTTTTGCGTTTTTGGCCTTTGCATTGTTTCAGATGACCTGGAAGTACTCAGGGCAGGATTGGTTTCATGGCTATTTCTCTCTTAATGTACCTACATTCCATGAAGAGTGACACAAGTGTCGATGTAACCCTCTTCTCTAATAATGTTCCACATGTTTCCCTGCTCTTTATTTTCTCAATCAGTCTGTAATGCGGTGGTCCATCATCAGTACATTGTAGTGTGGTGGGCCTTCTCCACATGCTAAAGAGGAGCAAAGGTGAGCAACTCCAAAGGAGACCATAAAAACTGATGTGCAAACATTAAATCTTTTGGCATTCAAAGCTCTTAATAACTCTTTTTTTCTACTTGGGCTATCCAGATTACCTTATATCAGATATAAGAAACTTTCTGCTTCTATTGAAATATATTTAAAATGCATTTTAAAGTTAATTCATATCCACTTTCCAGTAGACTGCTCCCCCATCCTCACTTAATTCAATATGGTTACAGCTATGAATGTCCTTGCTGTTTCTATTCGGAATCCAGCAGTTTGTCCATGGTCTTACATTGTCTATATACTTCCTAACTCACTCATCCACATTTATTTCTTCTAGCTTTGAAATTCTTCAACATTTTTTTGTCTTTTTCAGCACTGCATTCTGTCTTATAGTGAGATAACCTGATACTTGTGCCTGATACTTAATTTTGCTTACATAATCTGTATCTATCTTATTCTGTCAATACAACTAGTTTCTTGGGTCTTTGAAAATAGGCTGGTGCTTATGTATCATTGGTTTTTCCTAAGATAGGTGTGTGGTGTTAGGACTATTCACCCATGGTTCTTCTCCTTTGGCACACATGGTCAGATTGTAGTTTTTCAATCCCTTTAAAGTTAAGTATAGCGTTATGACTTGCTTTGGGCAATGAAATGTGAGATAAGTGATATATGTCACTTTAGGCATACACTTTAAGAGCCATTGTGTGGTTTACCTCATTCCCATTCCCTGCCATGATACCAAGGAAACAGATATGAAGACAGAATCTTCATTAGCTTGGATCCTTGAATGACTACAGTGTTAGAGCTTACTTTTGAACTGTGATGGATATGTACTCTTGAGTGAGAAATAAATAGTTCCTTTCATATTCTTTTAAGATTTGGGCATTCTTGGTTTCTGCAGCATAACCTATGATAGTCTATCTAATTAAACAACCTAGATAAGTGTCATACCTATAGTGAACACTCAATAAATATTTAGAGTGAAGAATTTGAAAAATTAACTGTAAATTACAACTTATAATTCATTTTGGAAAAGTCCCAGTTATAAATAGCAAGTATAATCAGGGATATCAATGAGAAAGTAAAAACAGAAAAAACAAAGATGATTTTTGTGCTGACATGCAAGATAAAGCTTAATAATGTCCCTTAACTCTGACTGACCTTAGAAATACGGAAAGAGTTTGGAACAGCCTGGAGTTTCAAATACTTGGTGTCTCAATTCCTGGAATATTCATTTCAAAGGACAGTTAGGAAATAGGGAGGAGGTAAGAAAGGAAAAACTGGAAAGCTGGATGTTTTAGAGAGAAGTTGTGTGACTGAACAAGTTAAATCATGATTTGAAAAAACTGATTGATCATACTTTGAGATAGTCTGAAATGTGCTTATATTGGGTTGGCAAAAAAATTCCGTAACATCTTATGAAAAACCAGTGAACTTCTTGGCCAACCCAATACATTATATTTATATGTATTTATTCCATCTAGTCAAGGCTATGGTTTTTCCAGTAGTCATGTATGGATGTTAGAGTTGGACTGTGAAGAAAGCTGAGCACCAAAGAATTTATGCTTTTGAACTGTGGTGTTGGAGAAGACTCTTGAGAGTCCCTTGGACTGCAAGGAGATACAACCAGTCCATTCTGAAGGAGATCAGCCCTGGGTGTTCTTTGGAAGGAATGATGTTAAAGCTGAAACTCCAGTACTTTGGCCACCTCATGCAAAGAGTTGACTCATTGGAAAAGACTCTGATGCTGGGAGAGATTGGGGGCAGGAGGAGAAGGGGACTACAGAGGATGAGATGGCTGGATGGCATCATGGACTCGATGGACGTGAGTCTGAGTGAACTCCGAGAGATGGTGATGGACAGGGAGGCCTGGTGTGCTGCGATTCATGGGGTTGCAAAGAGTTGGACACGACTGAGTGACTGAACTGAACTGATTCATTTAACACACACACATATATATATAATATACACAAACACAACCAAAAAAATGAAGGAGGCAGGCTGATGTCTTTTATGAAAATAAGTGCTTTCAGAAAGATAACTGGAGAAAAAGTAATGACCATCTCTTCAATAAGTAGTGTGGGAATATTGGGTAGCTACATGTAAAGGAATGAAATTAGAATATTTCCTAGCACCATACACAAAAATAGACTCAAAATGGATTAAAGACCTAAATTTAAGACCAGAAACTATAAAACTCTTGGAGGAAAACATAGGCAAAACACTCTTTGACATAAATCACAGCAAGATTCTCTATGACCCAGCCTCCTAGATTAATGGAAATAAAACAAAAAATAAACAAATCGGTCCTAATTCAACTTAAAAGACTTTTCACAATGATCAAAACTATAAGCCAGGTGAAAAGACAACCCTCAGAATGGAAGAAAATTAACAAATGAAACAATTGATAAAAGATTAAGCTCCAAAATATACAAGCATCATGCAGCTCAATGTCAGAAAAACAAACAGCCCAATCAAAAAGAAGGCAGAACTAAACAGACATTTGTCCAAAGAAGATGTAAAAATGGCTACTCAACAAATAAAAAGATGCTTGACATCGCTCATTAGCAGAGAAATGCAAATCAAAACTACGAAGAGGTATCATCTCACACTGGTCAGAAGGACCATTATCACGAAGTCTATAAACAACTAAGTGCTGGAGAGGGTGTGGAGAAAAGGGAACCCTCTTGTACTGTTGGTGGGAATGCAAGTTGATATAGGCACTATGGAGAACAGTATGAAGATTCCTTAAAAAAAACTAGGAATAAAACTACCATATGACCCACAATCCCACTACTGGGAATATACCCTCAGGAAACCATAACTGAAAAAGACACATGTACCCCAATGCTCACTGCCACACTATTTACAGTTGCTAGGACATGAAAGCAACCTAGATGTCCACTGACAGATGAATGGATGAAAATGGTAGTATATATATATGATGGAATATTCAGTTCAGTTCAGTTACTCAGTCGTGTCCGACTCTTTGCAACCCCATGAATCGCAGCATGCCAGGCCTCCCTGTCCATCACCATTTCCCGGAGTTCACTCAGACTCACGTCCATCAAGTCAGTGATGCCATCCAGCCATCTCATCGTCTGTCATCCCCTTCTCCTCCTGCCCCTAATCCCTCCCAGCATCAGAGTCTTTTCCAATGAGTCAACTCTTCGCATGAGGTGACCAAAGTACTGGAGTTTCAGCTTTAGTATCATTCCTTCCAAAGAACACCCAGGGTTGATCTCCTTCAGAATGGACTGGTTGGATCTCCTTGCAGTCCAAGGGACTCTCAAGAGTCTTCTCCAACACCACAGTTCAAAAGCATCAATTCTTTGGTGCTCAGCTTTCTTCACAGTCCAACTCTCACATCCATACATGACCACTGGAAAAACCATAGCCTGACTAGATGGACCTTTGTTGGCAAAGTAATGTCTCTGCTTTTCAACGGAAATTGAATATTACCCAGCTATAAAAGGAATTTAATAAATTTAATAAATGGAAATTGAATATTACCCAACTATAAAAAGGATCACATTTGAGTCAGTTCTAATGATGTGGATGAAACTAGAGCCTATTTTACAGAGTGAAGTAAGTCAGAAAGAGAAAGACAAATACCTTACATTAATGCATATATGTGGAATCTAAATGGAGAAGAAAATAGCATCCCACTCCAGTATTCTTGCCTGGAGAATCCCATGGACAGAAGAGTCTTGTGGGCTATACTCCATAGGGTCTCAAAGAGTCAGACATGACTAAAGTGACTTAGCACACATGGAATCTAGAAGATGGTACTGATAAATCCTATTTGCAGGGCAGCAGAGGAGATGCAGACATAAAGAATGGATTTATGTTCACAGTGTGGGAGTGAGAGGGTGGAATGAATTAAGAGAGTTGTATTGAAACATACACATTACCATATGTAAAGTAGATAGTGGGAATTTGCTGTATGATGTAGGGACTCCAAAACTGGAGGCGTGGGATGGAGAGGGAGGTGGGAGGGTGGATTAAGAGGTGGTGACATTTACTCCTTGGAAGGAAAGCTATGACCAACCTAGACCGCATATTAAAAAGCAGACATTACTTTGTCAACAAAGGTCCGTCTAGTCAAAGCTATGGTTTTTCCAGTAGTAATGTATGGATGTGAGAGTTAGACTATAAAGAAAGCTGAGTGCTGAAGAATTGATGCTTTTGAACTATGGTGTTGGAGAAGACTCTTGAGAGTCCCTTGGACTGCAAGGTGATCCAACCAGTCCATCCTAAAGGAGATCAGTCCTGGATGTTCATTGGAAGCACTGATGTTGAAGCTGAAACTCCAATACTTTGGCCACCTGATGCAGAGCTGACTCTTTGGAAAAGACCCTGATGCTGGAAAAGATTGAGGGCATGAGGAGAAGGGGACTACAGAGGATGAGATGGTTGGATGACATCACCAACTCAATGGACATGGGTTTGGGTAGACTCCGGGAGTTGGTGATGGACAGGGAGGCCTGGCGTGCTGTGGTTCATGGGGTCACAAAGAGTCGGACATGACTGAGTGACTAAACTGAACTGACTATGCAATGGAGCAGGGACTAAGATTCTGCATTTCTAACAAACTCCAAAGTGATGTCAATGAAGCTGGTATAAGCCATGTTTTGAGAAGCAAGTGTCTAAGTAAGATGACAATGCTGTGCCTCAAAGTATTACTTGTCTTGGCCCTCTGAGAGGTCAGAGCTCACTGGCTCCAATACTTACTACCTGAGTGCCCTCATCAAGAGATCCTCAGAGGAGCACCCTGTGGTCCTTTCATGCAGTTTACATAAGAAACTTCCAGTGCACATGAATTTGCACCAACTGACTGAGTCTGGCCAAAGAGAATGTTTACTATGTGGAGAATTAGCTAAGAGATCTTCTTTACTTATCATGAACATGAGACCCATCGAGCTGAGGAAGAATGTGTTCCTGACACTGATCAATTAAATATGCAGCTCAGCATGCATCCCATCACCTAAGGGGAAATAAACCAGGTGAAGCTTCCAAATGCATAGAACACCAAGTGGCATTATTGAATATTGTCCTCACATATGGCAGACACTTATGCTCACTTGTGGCAGATATGTCCTTGCAATAGCAGCCTGGTTAGTTGAAAGCTGCCTCTTCTGATGAAGAATATACATTCTGCAAGTCAGAGCTTCTTTGTTATTGTGAAACACTGGATATGAAAAAGTTTGAATATTTGCATTATAATAAGATTCCAACATCACGTCCATTATTGAAAATGATAAAGATATGCTAGTTGTTATAAATATATTTCTTCTGTTGCAAATTTTTATCACCTATTTTTGTGAAAAAATGTTTTCATTGATACTGTCAAGAATTTGAAGATACTGTCTCCAAAAGTCATCAGTTTTGCTGTTACAAAGCCTAGTATATGATAGTATATTCATGAAAGCCAGCTCATATTCCATATAAAATTTTCATAAAGGTTTTATTTGAAAACTTTATACATGTTTAATATTTAATGTGATTCCTAGGACTTGTATTCTGTGTGTCTTATCATAATTATATAAAAATATAATATTTTTTCATTTGGCGTCATGGAGATATACCAAATCACCTCTAATTTACTCAAATATAGCAAGCAAATTTTGTCATTTCTATCTGTCCTATAATGTTAAAAGGCTGAAAAGCAGTGTTTTGAGAATGATTGCAGTGAATGAGAATGAAAAGCACCATTCTCATGAAGTTCTTATTCTTACGAGAAGAAATAAAATAATAGCAAATGACTATTTTTCTAAGTAAGAAAAATATCAGTGTTGTACTTAAAACAGAGAAACATAAAATAGGCTTAAAACCAAAAACCAGACTTTATATTTCCCTAATTGAATACATCCTAGACAACCTAGACAGCTTATTAAAAAGCAGAGACATCACTTTGCTGACAAAACTGTGTGTAGTCAAAGCTATTATTTTTCCAGTAGTTATGTAAGGATATGACAGTTGGACCATAAAGAAGGTTGAGCACTGAAGAATTGATGCTTTTGAATTGTGGTGCTGGAGAAAACTCTTGAGAGTCTTTGGATTGCAAGCAGATAAAACCAATCAATCCTAAAGAAAATCAACCCTGAATATTCATTGGAAGGACTGATGCTGAAGCTGAAACTCCAATACTTTGGCCACCTGATGTGAAGAGACAACTCATTGGAAAAGACTCTGATGCTGAGAAAGACTGAATGGAGGCAGGAAGAGAATGGGGTGACAGAGGATACGATGATTAGATAGCATCACTGACTCAATGGACATGAATTTGAGCAAACTCCAGTAATAGTGGAGGATAGAGAAGCCTGGTGTGCTGCACTCCATACAGACCCAGTCACGACTTACTGACTGAACAATAAGAATTGAATACATAATTGTATGTAACCCCATACAAGCCAACCTCTGTTCTTAATGCTCTACAAAGACTGACTCGTTTGATTCTCACAACAATCTGATGAGGTTGATGCTACTGACATCTACATTTTACAGTGAGGAAAATTTTATAAAATGGGGTGAAAGTGAAAGTGAAGTCGCTCAGTTGTGTCCGACTCTTTGCGATCCCATGGACTGTAGCCTATCAGGCTCCTCCGTCCATGGGATTTTCCAGGCAAGAATACTGGAGTGGGTTGCTATTTCCTTCTCCAGGAGATCATCCCAACTCAGGGATTGAACCCGGGTCTCCTGCATTGTAGGCAGACACTGTACCGTCTGAGCCACCATAAAATGGGGTGGTTTCTTTCAATTTGTGGTCATAAATATCTCTGTTAGGAGGTCACATTGAAAGTGGGGTCTAAAGACCAAGGAGAAGCCAGCCGTGTGATGATCGAGAGAATGGACATTATGATAGAGGAAACAGTCATGCAAAGACCCTGATATCGGATACTTGGCTTGTTACAGGAAAAGGAAGACCTGTGTGATTACAACATTGTATGCAAGGGGGATGCAGAATAAAGGAGCTTGAAAAAATCAGTGGGGGTCTGACTATGTGGGTCACAGTAAGGAATTCGTTCTGAGCCTGACAGGAAACAGTTGAGGACTTTCGCTAGGAATGTAGTAGCATCAGTTCAGTTCAGTTCAGTTCAGTTCAGTCGCTCAGTCGTGTCCGACTCTTTGCGACCTCATGAATCGCAGCACGCTAGGCCTCCCTGTCCATCACCAACTCCCGGAGTTCACTCAGACTCACGTCCATCGAGTCTGTGATGCCATCCAGCCATCTCATCCTCTGTCGTCCCCTTCTCCTCCCGCCCCCAATCCCTCCCAGCATCAGAGTCTTTTCCAATGAGTCAACTCTTCGGATGAGGTGGCCAAAGTACTGGAGTTTCAGCTTTAGCATCATTCCTTCCAAAGATAGAGCTGGTATAAAAGGCATGGCCTCTGGAGCCAGCCTGCCGGGAAGCAGATCCCAGTGCTGCTATTTCCCCGCTGTGTGTGATGGGTAAGTTATTTCACTTCTCTCTGTCTCAGTTTCCTCACTATAAAATATAGATGACATTGGCATCAACCTCATAGGGTTTTTTGTGAGAATCAAGTCAGTTTCATATTTGAAGAACATTTAGAATAGAGGTTGACTTGTAGTGGAGTATACACAAATATGTATTCAATTTTGTTGTTGTTGTTTTTAAAAGCTTATTCTGGTTCACTGTGAACGATGGATTGTAGAAGTAGGAGAGTAGCCGGGAGACAAATTAGGAGGCCATTCAACACAAATTGGGTTATGCTAGATTAAAATTGGGGACAAACAGAAATAAACGTTTATATCAACATATCAGTGGCATGGAGCATATAGGAAAAAATTGTAGCCATATAGTTAACATGATTGAGATCATCACATATTGCCCAGGCCCAAGTGGAAACATGTAAATGTTATGGTGGAAAATAATTATTTTGTTGTTTTCCTCCATGCCTTTTGATCGCCTTCCTTTTGGAATAATGTTAATTCAGTACATAGAAAGCCCTCTTGAAAATAACAAAACGGTTTTGTTATATACCTGAGTTAAATATCATCCCTTAAACCAGATAGTATTGTACCAAACTATATTTCAAAATATATTGCAAATATTAAATTGTTTTTGTCCATAATAGTTATTACCTTGAACTTTTATGCACTTTTCCCTGGCCCAATCCCAAGTCTATATATTCTCACTAAAGCCCTGTAATTGAATACAAATAAACTCTGGTTCCATTTTGCCTTGCAACAGTCTCTTCTCAGTATAAAAACATCTTTGCAATAAATTTAATTATAGTAACTTTTAAAGAAGCAATTTGAATTCGGGAATAATTTATATCCTGTTTTAAAATACAGCCCCTTCTAAAAATATGTTAACTTTCTAAAATATAACCACCATTGCTAAACATGTAAAGATTTTTACATGGAGATTCATTTGGGACTTGAAATATGGTAAATCTTAAATCATCACTTAACATTATTTTTTCTGTATCAAAATAAGTTATTTTTGAAGAGGAAAATTAACTTATTCATGGTTGCTTGCTGTTATTCAGCTGTTGAGTCCTGTCTGACTCTTTGAGACCCCATGGGCTATAGCACACCAGGCTTCCTTGTCTTTCACTATCTCTCAGAGACAGTTAAATAAGCAGAGTGACAATATACAGTTTTGATGTACTCCTTTCCCAGTTTTGAACCAGTCTGTTGTTCCATGTCTGGTTCTAAATGTTGCTTCTTGATCTGCTCTTGATCTGTTTCTCTGGAGACAGGTAAGGTGATCTGGTATTCCCATTGCTTAAAGAATTTTCCAGTTTGTTGTGATTCACACAGTCAAAGGCTTTAGCATAGTATATGAAGCAGACCTAGATTTTTTTTTAAATTCCCTTGATCTCTGGTTCCTCTGCCTTTTATAAAACCAGCTTCTACATCTGAAAGTTCTTGGTTCACATGCTGTTGAAGCCTAACTTGAAGGATTTTGAGCATTACCTTGCTAGCATGTGAAATGAGTACAATTGTGCAGTAGTCTGAACATTCTTTGACAATGCCTTTTTCTGGGAATGGAATGAAAACTGACGTTTTCCAGTGCTATGGCCATTGCTGAGCTTTCCAAATTTGCTGACATATTGAGCACAGCACTTTCACAGCATCATTTTTTTTAGGATTTCAAAGAGCTCAGCTGAAATTCCATCACCTCCACTAGCTTTGTTTGTAGTAATGCTTCCTAAGGCCCACTTGACTTCACACTCCAGGATGTCTGGAATGAGGTGAATGACAGCACCATCTTGGTTATCCGGGTCATTAAGTCCTTTTTTGCATAATTCTTCTGTGTATTCTTGCTACCTCTTCTAATCTCTTGCACTTCTATTAGGTCTATACTGTTTTACTCTTTTATTGTGCCAATCTTTGCAGAAAATATTCCCTTGGTATCTCCAATTTTCTCTAAGAGAGCTCTAGTCTTTCTTTCATGGTTGCTCATATAGTCATTTAAATAAAGTAGAGCTGAATTAAATATTTCCAGAGAACTGTTTAGACATTGCTAAATCTGAAAATTTGTTTTTTGTTAGAAATTCTAATTGTATTTAGATAGGAAACATAGGAAAACAGGTAGACACTTGATGAGACTTCAGGAACTGTATGTTCTATTCTTAGCTATTATAATAAAATATATCTCACTAAAAATCTCTGAATCATGGTTGGCCTCAGCTTTTCATCTGTGAATTGAGAAATTTGACTGAATAAGCTTCATTTTTCTTTTGTCTCTCACAGCCTATGTATCAAAAGCAAAATCATTTGAACTTTTTGCTGAGCCCACTGATGTGATGCTAAAATTTGCAGTGAGCTTATAATAACCTAAGGGGACGACAGAGGATGAGATGGCTGGATGGCATCACCGACTCGATGGACATAAGTTTGAGCGAACTTCAGGAGTTGGTGATGGACAGGGAGGCCTGGTGTGCTGCAATTCATGGGGTCTCAAAGAGTTGGACACGACTGAGCGACTGAACTGAACTGAACTATAATAACCTATGGCAGGAGAATGTATTTGGATTCATCTAGAATATGCAATTATGACGTCATCTAATTGCCAACTGTAGGTATATTCATTTACTCAAAGAAAAGTTGCTCCATTACATAATTAGTTTATCTAAACACTATGCCAGTTGAAGCTGTGTTTCATCAATAATACAACCCTCCAAAAATCAGGATAAAAGTATTGTCTTCTTGAAGATGAGCCATAAGCTCCATGCTAGCAATATATACATTCAAATCAATAAGTTTGAGAAACATTCTTCCTCTTCTCTTTTTTTTCTCTTAGCTTTGCTGTCTCCTTCTCTTGCAAATTTAAAAAATTTTTGCTATTTAAAACTAAAGGGAAAATTTTGAATTTTCTCCGTATAATTCCAACTTTCATCACTCCCCAATCTTTTCCTGTAATTTGTCATTTTCTACACTATCAATAACATCCTATAATTATCATATAAATTATGAATTTATAATATTATGTAAATTATAAAACATATATGTGTTACATATATACATACTACATAGCTATCTTTCCTTTTCATAGCTGCTTACAAAATATCATTATGATTCTCATCCCTTCAGTGAAATTCCTAATAACTGTGTTACTGTTTTACTCTGTCTGCTCTAAAGTCTGCCTCAGACTAAAATCTATCTATAAAAATATTTCTTAGACTCATCAGGCTCCACTTTAAAACCTTTGATAAAATGCCCCAGTGACTTTTCAAAATCCCCACTCTTTGGGCTTGAAGAAATTACGTTACCTTTACACCTATGTATCATTTCTTTCATTTGTTAGTTTTCACTTGTATTATATGAATATGTATATTTTTAACCATTCCAGTGAGACTTGGTGTTCTTTGAAAACAGATGCATGTCTTATTATCTTTATCTAATTTCTACCACTTCCCTTTATCCAAGACCCCCATATCTAGCTAAAATGAAGGGAAGGAGGGTAGATAAAGTTGGGCAAGGGAGGCATGAGTGTCTGGAGGGCCTGGATAGTTGAAGTGGAGGCCAAAACCTAAGGTACTGTGTAGCCTTGTTTATGAGTATGAACTTCACCCTTTGGGCTTGACTTCTTCTTCATGAAAGGTATTAGGCGGTAAAGATTCTAAATCAGGGAATCACATGAGCAACTAAGTGATGTCCACGTGTAGAGTCATCTCTTTTGTTATTGGAAAAAGTTGTTTATTGTGACCAGCGTGTTCTCTTGACAAAACTGTTAGCTTCTGCCCTGCTTCATTTTGTACTCCAAGGCCAAATTACCTGTTATTCCAGGTATCTCTTGACTTCCTACTTTTTCATTTCAATCCCATATGACCCATCTTTTTTTTTTTTTTTTTTTGGTGTTAGTTCTAGAAGGTCTTGTAAATCTTCATAGAACCGATCAACTTCAGCTTCTTCAGCATTAGTGATTGGGGCATACACTTGGATTACTGTGATGTTGAATAGTTTGTCTTGGAAATGAACAGAGACCATTCTGTCGTTTTTGAGGTTGCACCCAAGTACTGCATTTCAGACTCTTTTGTTGACTATGCGGGCTACTCCATTTCTTCTAAGGGATTCTTGCCCACAGTAAGTAGATATAATGGTCATCCAAATTAAATTCACCCCTTCCTGCCCATTTTAGTTCCCTGGTTCCTAAAATATTGATGTTCACTCTTGCCATCTCCTGTTTGACCACATCCAATTTACCTTGATTCAGGGCCTAATATTCCAGATTACTCTACAATATTGTTCTTTACAGCATCAGACTTTACTTTTGCCACTAGACACATCCACAACTGGGCATCATTTTCACTTATGCCCAGCCATGTCATTCTTTCTTGTGTGTGTGTGTTAGTCACTCAGTCGTGTCCAACTCTTTGCAACCTCATAGACTGTAGCCCACCAAACTCCTCAGTCCATGGGATTTTCCAGGCAAGAATACTGGAGTGGGTTGCCATTTCCTTCTCCAGGGATCTTCCCAACCAAGGAATTGAACCCAGGTTTCCTGCATAGCAGGCAGATTTTTTACACTTTGAGCCACTGGGAAAGCTACCTCATTCTTTCTAGAGCAATGAGTAATTGCCCTCTGCTCTTCCCCAGTAGCATATGAGACACTTTCGAGCCTGGGGTTGTTTGTCTTCCTGTGTCATATTTTTTGCCTTTCATACTGTCCATGGGATTCTCTAGGCAAGAATACCGGAGTGGGTTGCCATTCCCTCCTCCAGTGGACCACGTTTTGTGAGTAGTCCTCAATATTACCCATCAGTCAGTCTTTGGTGGACCTGCACAGCATGGCTCACTCACACACATACATAACATACACACACTCATTTATCTATCTGTCTACCTATCTATTTATCTACTCATCTATCTATCTATACAGATAGAGAGAGATATATCTCTATCTATAGATCTATCTATATCTATCTATCTACCTATCTATCTATCTATCTATCTATCTATATAGAGAGAAAGGTGGTTAGTCAAAAATTTTATTCAAGTTTTTCCAGAATATTGCCCAGGAAAACCTGAACAAACTTTTTGGCCAACTCTCTCTCTCTCTCTCTCTCTCTCTCTCTCTCTATATATATATATATATATATATATATATATATATGAGTGAAGTCGCTCAGTCATGTCCGACTCTTTGCAACCCCATGGACTGTAGCCTAGTAGGCTTCTCTGTCCATGGGATTTTCCAGGCAAAACTTCTGGAGTGGATTGCCATTGCCTTCTCCAGAAGATCTTCCCAACCCAGGGATTGAACCCAGGTCTCCCGCATTGCAGGCAGATGCTTTACCGTCTGAGCTACCAGGGAAGTCCTCTCTCTCTCTCTCTCTCTCTCTCTCTCTCTCTCTATATATATATATATATATATATATATATATATATATATATATATATATATATATATATACACATATATATATATGTATATATATAATATAAAACATCTTTTTTATCCATTCACCTACTACTTAGAACACTTAAGTAGCCTCCATACCTCAGCTACTGCAAATGGCGCTGCAGTGAATATAGAGGTGCAATAAATTTTTTGAATTAGTATTTTAGCTTTCTTCATACCCAGATGTGGCATTGCTAAATTGTATGGTAGCTCTACTTTAATTTTTAAACAACACTCCCTGCTGTTTTGCATAGTGTCTACACTATTTTACATTCCTAGCAGCAGTATACAGAGGTTCTCTTTTCTTTACATCCTCACCAACATTTGTTGTTTTTAGTCTTTTTAATGATAGCCATTCTAACAGGTATCTCATTGTGATTTTAAATTGCATTTCTCTGTTGATTAATGATTTTGAGCATCTTTTCATATGCCTGTTAGCCATCCACATGACTTGCTTGGAAATAACTATTCAGATCCTCTGCCCAGTTTTTTAGTATTATTTGTCTTTCTGCTACTCAGTTGTATAATTTCTTTGCAATTTTGCATATTAACACCTTATTGATATATCCTTTGTAATATCTTTTTTTTCATTAAGTAGGTGGCCTTTTTTTCTGCTGATAGTCTCTCTCACTGTGCAAAAGCTTTTCAGTTTGATGCTGTTCCATATGATTATTTTTGTTCTTGCTTCACCTGCCAAAGGAGACACATTGGAAAAAAAAAAGGTGCCAAGACCAATATCAGAAAAGCATAATGCCTATATTTTCTTCTAGTGATGTTATGTCTTACTTTTAAGTCTTTCATCCATTTTGAGTTTATCTTTGCAAATGAAGTGAGAAAGTGTTTCAGTCTGATTCTTTTGCATGTAGCATGTAGCTATCCAGTATTCTTAATACCGTTTGAAAAGGCAGTCTTTTCACCATTGTATATTCTGGCCTCCTTTCTGTAGACTGTGTTCAGTCACTCAGTCATATCTGACCCTTTGTGACCCCATGGACTGTAGCCCGACAGGCTCCTCTGTCCATGGAATTCTCCAGGTAAGAATATGCGAGTGGTTTGCCATTTCCTTCTCCATGTTGTAGATTAACTGAGCATATAAATATGGGTTTATTTCTGGGCTCTCATTCTGTTCTGTTTTTCTGTTTTCCTGCCAGTACCACACTGTTTTGATCAATATAGTTTGTAGTATAGCTTGAAATCAGCGAGCATGATCCCTTGTTATTTTTCAACATTGCTTTGGCTATTTGGAGTCTATAGTATGCGTATACAAATCTTATAATCATTTGTTCTAGTTCTGTGAAAAATGCCATTGGTATTTTGATAGGGATTACATTAAACCTATAGATTCCTTTGGAATAGTGTGATCATTTCAACAATATTAATTCTTCCAATTCATGAGCATTGTAAATCTTTCTGTTTCATCTTAAATTTTTTTCATCAATGTCTAATTGTTTTCTGAGTAAAGGTGCTTTTTTCCTTGATGAATCTAACAAAAGATTTATCAATTTTGTTTATCTCTTCAAAGAATGAGCTCTTAATTTATTTGATATTTTTAATTATTTTATTAGTCTCTATTTATTTCTGCTTTGGAGAAGGCAACGGTACCCCACTCAAGTACTCCTGCCTGGAAAATCCCATGGATTTCTGCTTTGCTTTTTATCATTTCTTTCCTTCTAATAACTTTGGATTTTGTTTGTTCTTCTTTTTTAATTCTCTTAGGTTGAAGATTAGATTGTTTATTTAAGATTTATTGCTTGTGGTAGGCTTATATTGTTGTAACTTCCATCTTAGAACTGCTTTTGCTAAGTCCCATATATTTTAGATTGTGTTTTCATTTTTATTTGTCTCAGGTATCTTTTGTTTCCGCTTTGAGTACTGCAATGCTCCTTGACTTTTAGCAGCACATTATTCAGCTTCTAGGTGTTTGTGTTTTGAGCTTTCTTTTTCTTATGATTTATTTATTTTTTAATTAATTAATTTTTTATTGAAAGATAATTGCTTTACAGAATTTTGTTGATTTCTGTCAAACCTCAACATGAATCAGCCACAGGTATATATATATATATATATCCCCTCTGTTTTGAACCTCTCTCCCATCTCCCTCCCCATCCCAACCCTCTAGGGTGATACAGAGCCCCTGTTTGAGTTTCCTGAGCCATACAGCAAATTTCTGTTGGCTATCTATTTTGCATATGGTAATGTAAGTTTCCATGTTACTCTTTCCATACATCTCACCCTCTCCTCCCCTCTCTCCATGTCTATTAATCTATTCCCTGTCTGTTTCTCCATTGCTGCCCTGTAAATAAATTCTTCAGTACCATTTTTCTAGATTTGGTATATATGCATTAGAATACAATATTTTCCCTTTCTGACTTACTTTATAATAGTCTCAGTGTTCCTTTTCTACGGCTGAGTAATATTCCACTGTGTATATGTTCCACAACTTTTTCTTTCTTTCTTTCTTTCTTTTTTTTACTTTACAATATTGTATTGGTTTTGCCATACATCAACATGAATCCACCACAGGTATACACATGTTTCCCATCCTGAACCCTTCTCCCACCTCCCTCCCTGTATCATCCCTCTGGGTCATCCCAGTGCACCAGTCCCAAGCATCCTGTATCCTGCTTTGAACCTGGACTGGCGATTCGTTTTATGTATGATATTATACATGTTTCAATGCCATTCTCCCAAATCATCCCACCCTCTCCCTCTCCCACAGAGTCCAAAAGACTGTTCTATACATCTGTGTCTCTTTTGCTGTCTCGCATACAGGGTTATCGATACCATCTTTCTAAATTCCATATATATGTGTTAGTATACTGTACTGGTGTTTTTCTTTCTGGCTTACTTCACTCTGTATAATCAGCTCCAGTTTCATCCACCTCATTAGAACTGATTCAAATGTATTCTTTTTAATGGTTGAGTAATACTCCATTGTGTATATATACCACAGCTTTCTCATCCATTCATCTGCTGATGGACGTCTAGGTTGCTTCCACATCCTGGCTATTATAAACAGTGCTGCGATGAACATTGGGGTACATGTGTCTCTTTCAATTCTGGTTTCCTCAGTGTGTATGCCCAGAAGTGGGATTGCTGGGTTATAAGGCAGTTCTATTTCCAGTTTTTTAAGGAATCTCCACACTGTTCTCCATAGTGGCTGTACTAGTTTGCATTCCCACCAATAGTGTAAGAGGGTTCCCTTTTCTCCACACCCTCTCCAGCATTCATTGCTTGCAGACTTTTGGATCACAGCCATTCTGACTGGTGTGAAATGGTACCTTATTGTGGTTTTGATTTGTATTTCTCTGATAATGAGTGATGTTGAGCATCTTTTCATGTATTTGTTACCCATCTGTATGTCTTCTTTGGAGAAATGTCTATTTAGTTCTTTGGCCCATTTTTTGATGGGGTCATTCATTTTTCTGGAATTGAGCTGCAGGAGTTGCTCGTATATTTTTGAGATTAGTTGTCTGTCAGTTGCTTCATTTGCTATTATGTCTCCCATTCTGAAGGCTGTCTTTTCACCTTGCTTATAATTTCCTTTGTTGTGCTGAAGCTTTTAATTTTAATTAGGTCCCATTTGTTTATTTTTGCTTTTATTTCCAATATTCTGGGAGGTGGGTCATAGAGGATCCTGCTGTGATTTATGTTGGAGAGTGTTTTGCCTATGTTCTCCTCTAGGAGTTTTATAGTTTCTGGTCTTATGTTTAGATCTTTAATCCGTTTTGAGTTTATTTTTGTGTATGGTGTTAGAAAGTGTTCTAGTTTCATTCTTTTACAAGCAGTTGACCAGTTTTCCCAGCACCACTTGTTAAAGAGATTGTCTTTACTCCATTGTATATTCTTGCCTCCTTTGTCAAAGATAAGGTGTCCATAGGTGCGTGAATTTATCTCTGGGCTTTCTATTTTGTTCCATTGATCTATATTTCTGTCTTTGTGCCAGTACCATACTGTCTTGATGACTGTGGCTTTGTAGTAGAGCCTGAAGTCAGGCAAGTTGATTCCTCCAGTTCCATTCTTCTTTCTCAAGATTGCTTTGGCTATTCAAGGTTTTTTGTATTTCCATACAAATCTTGAAATTATTTGTTCTAGCTCTGTAAAAATACCGTTAGCTTGATAGGGATCGCACTGAATCTGTAGATTGTTTTGGGTAATATACTCATTTTCACTATATTGATTCTTCTGATCCATGAACATGGTATATTTCTCCATCTATTAGTGTCCTCTTTGATTTCTTTCACCAGTGTTTTATAGTTTTCTATATATAGGTCTTTAGTTTCTTTAGGTAGATATATTCCTAAGTATTTTATTCTTTTCATTGCAATGGTGAATGGAATTGTTTCTTTAATTTCTTTTTCTATTTTCTCATTATTCGTGTATAGGAATGCAAGGGATTTCTGTGTGTTGATTTTATATCCTGCAACTTTACTATATTCATTGATTAGCTCTAGTAATTTTCTGGTGGAGTCTTTAGGGTTTTCTATGTAGAATATTATGTCATCTGCAAACAGTGAGAGTTTTACTTCTTCTTTTCCAATCTGGATTCCTTTTATTTCTTTTTCTTCTCTGATTGCTGTGGCCAAAACTTCTATTACTATGTTGAATAGTAGTGGTGAAAGTTGGCACCCTTGTCTTGTTCCTGACTTTAAGGGAAATGCTTTCAATTTTTCACCATTGAGGATAATGTTTGCTGTGGGTTTGTCATATATAGCTTTTATTATGTTGAGGTATGTTCCTTCTATTCCTGCTTTCTGGAGAGTTTTTTTTTTTTATCATAAATGGATGTTGAATTTTGTTGAAGGCTTTCTCTGCATCTATTGAGATAATCATATGGCTTTTATTTTTCAATTTGTTAATGTGGTGTATTACATTGATGGATTTTCAGATATTGAAGAATCCTGCATCCCTGGTATAAAGCCCACTTGGTCATGGTGTATGATCTTTTTAATGCGTTGTTGGATTCTCATTGCTAGAATTTTGTTGAGGATTTTTGCATCTATGCTCATCAGTGATATTGGACTGTAGTTTTCTACAACTTTCATCTGGTGATGGACATCTAGGTTACTTCCATGTTCTAGCTATTTTAAATAATGATGCAGTGAACAGTGGGATAAATGTGTCTTTTTAAATTTTGGTTTTCTCAGGGTATATGCCTAGGAGTGGGGTTGTTGGGTCATATGGTGACTTTATTTTCAGTTTTTAAGGAATCTCCATACCATCTTCCATAGTGGCTCTATCAATTTACCTTCCCACCAACAGTGCAAAAGCATTCCCTTTTCTCCACATCCTCTCCAGAATTTATTGTTTGTAGACTTTTTGATAATGGCCATTCTGACTGGTGTGAAGTGATACCTCATTGTAGTTTTGATTTGCATTTCTCTGATAAGGAGTGATGTTAAGCATCTTTTCATGTGTTTGTTAGCCATCTGTATGCCTTCTTTGGAGAAACGTCTGTTTAGATCTTTTCCTCACTTTTTGAATGGGTTTCTTGTTTTTCTGGTATTGAGTTATATGAGCTGCTTGTATATTTTGGAAATTAATCTTTTGTCAGTTGTTTCATTTGTTATTGTTTTCTCCCATTCTGAGGGTTATCTTTTCACCTTGCTTATAGTTTCCTTTGCTGTGCAAAAATTTTTAAGTTTAATCAGGTCCCACTTGTTTACTTTTGTTTTTATTTCCATTACTCTAGGCAGCAGGTCATAGAGGATCTTGTTTTGATTTATGTCATCAAGTGTTCTGCTTATGTTTTCCTCTAAGAGTTTTACAGTTTCTGGTCTTACATTTAGGTCTTTAATCCATTTTGAGTTTATCTTTGTGTATGGTGTTAGGAGATGTTCTAATTTCATTCTTTTACATGTAACTGTCCAGTTTTCCCAGAACCATTAATGAAGAGGCTGTCTGTGCCCCATTGTATATTCTTGCCTACTTTGTCAAAAATAAGGTACCCATAGGTGCATGGGTTTATTTCTGTGCTTTCTATCTTGTTCCATTGGTCTACATTTCTGTTTTTGTGCCAGTACCATGCTGTCTTGATGACTGTAGCTTTGTAGTATAATCTGAAGTCAGGAAAGTTGATTACTCCAGCTCCATTCTCCTTTCTCAAGACTGCTTTGGCTATTCAGGGTCTTTTGTGTTTCCATATAAATTCTGAAATTTTTTGCTCTAGTTCTCTGAAAACTGTCATTGGTAATTTGATATTCCATTGATTGCATGGAATCTGTAGATTATATTTAGTAGTATAGTCATTTTCATTCACAATATTGATTCTTCCTATCCAGGAACATGGAATATCTCTCTATCTGTGTATGTTATCTTTGATTTCTTTCATTAGTGTCTTATAATTTTCTGTGTACAGTTTTTTTTGTCTCCTTAGATAAGTTTATTCCTAGATATTTAATTTTTTCTGTTGCAGTGGTGAATGGGATTGATTCCTTAATTTCTCTTTCTGATTTTTCATCTTACAGTTTATTTTAGTCTCATAGTGTTGTGGACAGAAAACATGCTTAATATTTCGATATTCTCAAATTTATTGAGCTTACTTGTGGCCTGTCCTGTGATCTCTCCTGAAGAATGTTCCATGTATGCTCAAAAAGATAGTATTCTGCTGTTTTGGGGTAGAGTGCTCTATATACAGCTTTATTAAGTCAAGCTGGTCTAAAGTGTCTTTTAAGGCCAATGTTTCCATATTCATTTTCTGTCTGGATAATCTGTCCATTGATGTAAGTGAGGTGTTAAAGTTCCCTAATATTGCTGTGCTACTGTCAATTTCTCCCTTTAAATTTGTTAATATTTGCTCTATGTGTTTAGATGCTGTTATATTAGGTTCATGCATATTTATAAATGTTATATCTTCTTGTTGGATTGATTCCTTAGTCATTATATAATGATCTTTTTCTATCCCCTCACTTTCTGTGTCTTTAGTTCTAATGTGAGTCTCTTTTGGGAAGCATTATATGAATCTTTTTTTTTTTAATCCAATCATTTACCTACATCTTTTGCTTGAACCATTTTGTCTATTCACATTGAAAGTAATAATTGATAGGTATATACTTGTTGTAATTGTATTAATTGTTTCTAGGTTATTTTGTAGTTTTTTTAAATTCCTTTCTTCTTTTGCTCTCTTCACTTGTGAGTTGATGACTATCTTTATTGTTATGTGTGGCTTACTTTCTCTTTCTTTGTTCATATCGATTATAGATTTTTGGCTTATGGTTACCATGAGTTTTGTATTTAGCAGTCTGTGTATATACATGATTATGTTATGTTGCCATCTTACGTTCGAATGACTTTTAGCATTTTTACTCTTTCCTCCATGTTTACTGGTTTTGATATCATGTTTTACATCTTTTTGTCTTGTATACAACTTAGCTACTTATTGTGTATATAGATGATTTTACTACTTTTGTCTTTTAACTTTCCAACTAGCATCAAAGTGGTTGTATAACACCTTTGCTCTGTTTGCCTTTACCAAGGAGACTTTTTTCCTTTCATAACTTTATTTTTCTAGTTGTATTCTTTTCTCTTCCACGTGGGGAAGTCTCTTCAACATCTCTTATAAATCTGGTTTAATGATGCTGAACTCTTTTAGTTTGTGCTTGTCTATAGAACTCTCTCTTCTTCAAATCTGAACGGGAGCCCTGCCAAGTACAGTATTCTTTGCTGTAGATTTTCCCCCTTTCATTACTTTGAATACATCATGCCATTCCCTTCTGACATATAAGTTAACCTGTGGTCTCATTCCTTTATGCTTAACTAGTTGCTTTTCTCTTGCTGCTTTTAAGATTCTCTCTTTAACTTTTGAAATTTTAATTATAATGTGTCTTTTTGTGGAATTCTTTGGATTCATCTTGTTTTATACTTTCTGTGCTTCCTGGACCTGTGTGTTTGTTTCCTTTCCCAGGGTAAGGAAGTTTTCAATATTATTTCTTGAAATACACTATCTTCCCCATTCTCTCTCTCTCTTTTCCTTCTGAGACCTCCATAATTCAAATATTAGTATGCTTGATAGATATTGTCTCAGAATTCTCTTAAACTATCTTCATTTATTTTAATTCTTTTTTTAAATTTTCTGTTCTGCTCAGGTGATTTCCACTACTCTCTTCTGGTTTGCTGATCGGTTCCTCCGTACCATCTGATCTTCTGTTGAATCCTTCTAGTGTATATTTTCTTTCAGTCATTATATTTATCAGCTCTTTGGGTTCTTCTTTATATTTTCTAATTCTTTGTTAAAATTCTCCCTGTGTTTGTTTATTCTTTTCCTGAGCTCATAAAGCCCCTTTGTATTCATTTCCTTGAACTTTTTATCAGATGGCTTATCTCCATTTCAATTAGTTCATCTTTTGGAATTTTGCATTTTCTTTTCTTTGGAACATATGCCTCTCCCTCATTTTGCTTAATTTCTCTGTTTTTATGACTATGTGTTAGGTAAGTTGATTATATTTTCCTGATCTTAGAGCAGTGGCCTTATGTAGTTGATGTTCTGTGGGGCACACTAGCACATTCTCTTCTTTTCCCATGAGCTTTATATTCCAGGGTGCCCTTTGTGGGCTATGTGTCCTTCTGTTGTGTTGGGGCTGACAACTGTGGGTGCCCTGGTAAGTGGGTCTTGTATCCACCTTGGTTGAACTGCTTTGTGTGGTGGCTGCCAATCTACTAGTAGGTGTAGTAGAGTTTGGGCATGGCAGACTGTGGCGCCAGGGGCCTTTGGGCTGGTGCTGGTCCATTGGTGTGCTGGGCCTTGGATATCTGTGCTACTCAGGGGCTCCCAAGGCTGATGCTGACCTACTGGTGAGGGGAGTCTGATATGAGGGCAGCTGGCTGTGAGTCCTGAGGGTATTAGGGCAAGCACTGGAGCAGTGGTGGGTGTCTAGGTCTTGGGACAGTTGGTTGTAGGGACCATGGGTTCTGGGCCTGGCTCTCAGTGAATGGGACCAGGTCCCCAGGTGACTTGTTGCTCAGCCCAAGAGTTTCTGGAACTGATGCTAGCTTCCTGGTGGGCAGGTAAGCTCTTGGTGCTAATAGGCTAAAAGAAAGACTAAAAAATGGTGCTTACTAGCAATAGAGCCTTTGTGATGGAACAAGTTCCCCAAAAAGGCTGCCGCCAGCATCTGCTATTGTTCTTACAGTGTGTGAGACCTTGTGCATGCCCTTAAAGAGTGGAGTCTGTTTCCTGTGGCCCTCTGACTCTCTCATATTCAAGTCCTGCTGGTTTTTAAAGCCAGATGTTTTGAAAGCTTGTCATCATGAGGCAAGATCCTCCACTGGAGACCCACCACTCCTTGAGGAGAACTTCTGCAGTTGTGATTATCCTCAAGTTTATGGGTCGTTTATCTGGGCATGTGGGTTTGACTGTACCACAACTCCACCCCTCCCACCAATCTTGTTGCAGTTCTTTCTTTATATTGTAGGTATTGAAAATATTTTCCGCTAGTCTTTAGGTCTTCTCTTACATAGTTACTCTGTAAAATGTTGTAATTTTGATGGACCCATGAGAAGAGGTGAGCTCAAAGTCTTTCTACTTTGCTATCTTGGCCATCAGCTATGAAAAGCCTTCCAAGCTTATCTAGAAACAAAAGAGTTGTAAAAAGATACATTTTAGTGATATGGTATCAAAAATCTCAATTAAATTTTACTTTATATAATTGAGACTTTATGTATAATAAGAAGAAATAGTTTTAGCAAAATGCAGTTTGAGTTTTTAATTACAGTTGATAGTAGAAACAAAGTACCGAGTAACCCAGCTATTTTCCCTGAATATATAAGAAGTTCCAAATTAAAGCTATATTTACATCAGGACAATTATATTGATGTGATTTATTCTCCAGATAAAGGTTAACTTTTGGTGTGCTGGAACAATCAAGTAAGCACAGACAGCTTTCTCTTCACTTGAGTGGGTCTGAGTTGTTCCTTTCCCGTGGTAGCGGTGCTGTGAGTGCCTGTGGAGGGAAGGGGAGTGGAAAGGACTGGTCATTGAGGACCTAAACATCCTCAGCTGTGTATGTAGTGCCCTCTGCTGGTCACTAGGCATATGAATCAAGATTATTCTACGTAAAAAAATGTTGAAAAAAATTGTTCTACTGCTGTAAAGTAAGTGTTTAATTCTAGAGTGGGTATTTAACTTATCCTTCTAAGTCTAAATTATAGTATGAAAGGAACCAACAGTGTTTTAATTGTGAGATATGATTCAGTTTACCACATGATCTTGACTAGAGTTGACTGTGCATCAACAAAGATTTCCCTGGTGACTGCAGTGAGGGAGACCCGGGTTTGATCCCTGGGTCAGGAAGATCTCATGGAGAAGGGAATGGCAACCCACTCAAGTATTCTTGCCTGGAAAATTCCATGGACAGAGGAGTCTGGTGGGCTACAGTCCATAGGTTGCAAAGAGTCATACACGACTGAGCGACTAACACATACACGCAAAGAGGTATAGCATAATTTTAATTTAAAAGTTTGTTATGTGGAAATGCAACTTTCTAAACAAAAGAAAATTCTTTGAATACAAAAAGTATAATAATAAAGTTTAAATATCCACTTTTCATAGGGACATTGAGTATTTTAAAATTATTATTGTACTAATGTTAAATACTTTGAATAATTTGAACACGTGGTTTGGAAATACTTCTATTGGAAAAAATCCTATTTCTTCACATACATTTATCATAACTTATTTATTGCATGTGGACAAAGCAAAGACCAGACTGAAGAGCTGAAACATGTTGAGCTAAGCCTATCACAGCATAAGGAAGAGCTTCTTCAGTGCTTGCTTGCTTGCTCAATCAGAAGTGGTTTGTGCATTGGACCAGTAGGTAGATTGCTTGAAAGTAACAAGATACTCAAACTGTAGGCTTCAGGCTGGAAGTAGCTGTAACCTGATACCTATCCCGGAATCCATTCTTTCTGAATCTCTCTGATTTCCTTTTTTTTTTTTTGCTTCATTTATTTTATTTTATTTTTTTACTGTATTTTACTTTACAATACTGTATTGGTTTTGCCATACAGAAGGAAGCTGTGGCAAGGCTTCTTGACCCAGTTTCTTACAGGGGGCAGTTGATAAGATGTTGGTCCTTTTACTTCTAACAGAGGCAAATCACATATAACTCAGACACCTTCTATTAAAGATTATGAAGAAGGAGAATCCATTTTGGCCCTGCCCCCTCTTGAGGAAAATGTTCACTTTTATCGTCTTTAGAGCCATCACAGACGTTAACATTGAGTGTGAAATATTTATTAAGATTGGAAAGGAGAGAGCAAAGGTTAGTTACTCACAGTGGTCTACAAATGAGAGATCACATTGGATACTGTCCATCTGTCCAATGTGCCTGCACAGCCACTATTTCATCTGTTAAAACTTCCAGTCACACACTGGAGGGGAAAAGCCAGAACAATGTCAAGTAGCATCATTAGAGAAAAACAGCACACTAGACTCCATTCCGACCACAAGTGCCTGGATATGGCTGCCACTGACGTGAGTGATTGAGATTCCTGCCAGTAGAAACAAGGTCAGGGTCAAGGAGATGCCTTAACACCAGTTAGGAGAGTTGTGGTAGGGGATTCAATCACTTGGTCAGTCAACCTTTTCCTTTTCTTTAGAGTCAAAACAAAATCAGACTGTTGGTTTTTTTTTAAAGGAAGGGGTAAATAAGGAGATGCCATTATTTCCATCCTTTTAAAACCTGGGATAGGAAAGGGATATATTCACACACTGTGTAGTATAGTGTATTTAAATATATATGGGAGTATGGTGATACATGGGCTTTCCAGGTAGCTCAGTGGTAAAGAATCTGCCTGCCAATGCAGGATATACAAGAGATGCAGCTTCAATCCCTGGGTCAGGAAGATCCCATGGAGAAGGAAATGGCTACCCACTCCAGTATTCTTGCCTAGAAAATTCCATGGACAGAGGAGCTTGTTGGGCTGCAGTCCATGAGGTCGCAAAGAGTCGGACATAGACCTATACTTCTGTGACTCTGCATACTGAGCCAGTTTTACTTGTACATAAAAGTGTTTTGGAAGACTGGGAAATTTTTGGAATTGGCAAAATAATGAATATCAGCCAAATCTGTTGCAAGAAAGTTTCAAGAAGGAAGTGGATCTTGTTTATGTAGATGCTTATCTAAGTTTGGCACCTAATACATGAGTTATCAGAATCCAGATAACTGATAGACATGTTTTCTTTGAATTCATTTTCTTTCTGAGTTGGCAAACACTCCCGTAAAGATTGAAAAGAGAGGAGGAACCAGATTTAAAAGGATCCGGGTGGGTATGAGTGGTAGGGGAAATCACAGTTTAAAATTTTAGAATTGGAAATTCACTTGAAATAAAGAATACAGTCTTCCATTCAGGTACAAATCCAGTCCTGAAGAGTCTGATAAGCTTTAGGGGCAGTACATGCACAAGGTAAGATAACATTGTAGGTACTAAGTACTTGAAAATGTACTTAGTAAAGGTGAAGAGAAATAAAGGTAAAGAAGAAACTCTGGAAAGAGGGAATACCATGGTCAAAGGCAAAAGAATCTAGAAAGTGTGAAGGTCAGCAGACATTACAGGCATTTTCATGCTGAAAGCACTAATTGTGAGATAGCAAATAGAGGAAATATGACTGAAAAGATAGCAATCATGTCACATTCCATGCTAAGTATCTTGGAATTATTCCACTGCAAGTAAAGGTTTTAAGCAAACTGTGAGTGATTCACCTAGATTTGCATTTTAAATAGAGCAACTCAGATATGGCATGGAGAAGTATATTTGAAGGTGGCAGGATGGGAAGGTGGCAGAATGGGAAGTTGATTCTTTCAATAGTCAAACAGTAATTATTAACTTGAGACCTAGGGCAGAGTAGGGGAATATAAAGGAAGGAGGAGACAAAGAGTACACATTTTTGGAAAGTCTAATTAATAGATTTGTTCAATTGCTTGCTGTTGAAAAATGGTAGAGCAGACACTTAGATTTTTGGTTTGGGTAGCTATTAACAAAGGGGAAAACACAGGGTGAAGAATGAAGGAAAACATGAGCATGCATTTGAGCTTGGACATATAGAATTTGAGTTGCATATGAATTATCTGCATGAGATAGATATCTCATTGATGCCGTGTTTAAGGGAGAGGAGAAGAGAGACAGAAGACATCGATAATTACTGTCAAAAACTGAATAGTACCTAACATAGCTTCTGGAAAACTGCACTGTACACGTGTGTGAGTGTACAAAACAAGCAAAAAACATCTTGATCCAGATAGGAGAACCCCTGTAGGGATTTGGAGAACCTTAAGGGTTTGACCAAACTTTGAGAATTAATATTCTATGAAATTTGGCTTCCTCTGAAAAGAAAATAAAACTGTTGGCAAAGTTACATCTTTGGCTCATCTGTGTTCTCTTGATTTTTTGAATTTACTAATAAAATGAAAATAATAGGTGATAATAGATTTCAGTTCAATACAGTTCAGTAAAGTCACTCAGTCCTGTCCGACCCTTTGCAACCCCATGAATCGCAGCATGCCAGGCCTCCCAGACCAACACCAACCCCTCGAGTTCACTCAAACTCAGGTCCATCAAGTATGTGATGCCATCCAGCCATCTCATCCTCTGTCGTCCCCTTCTCCTCCTGCCCCCAGTCCCTCCCAGCATCAGGGGTTTTCCAATGAGTCAACTCTTTGTATGAGGTGGCCAAAGTACTGGAGTTTCACTTTCAGCATCAGTCCTTCCAAAGAACACCCAGGACTGATCTCCTTTAGAATGGACTGGTTGGATCTCCTTGCAGTCCAAGGGATTATTGAGAGTCTTTTGCAACACCACAATTCAAAAGCATCAATTCTTCGGCGCTCAGCCTTCTTCACAGTCCAACTCTCACATCCATACATGACCACTGGAAAAACCATAGCCTTGACTAGACGGACCTTAGTCGGCAAAGTAATGACTCTGCTTTTGAATATGCTATCTAGGTTGGTCATAACTTTTCTTCCAAGGAGTAAGCATTTTTTAATTTCATGGCTACAGTCACCATCTGCAGTGATTTTGGAGCCCCCCAAAATAAAGTCTGACACTGTTTCCCCTGTTTCCCCATCTATTTCCCATGAAGTGATGGGACCAGATGGCATGATACTCGTTTTCTGAATGCTGAGCTTTAGGCCAACTTTTTCACTTTCCTTTTTCACTTTCATCAAGAGGCTTTTTAGTTCCTCTTCACTTTCTGCCATAACGGTGGTGTCATCTGCATATCTGAGGTGATTGATATTTCTCCCGCCAATCTTCATTCCAGCTGTGCTTCCTCCAGCCCAGCGTTTCTCATGATGTACTCTGCATATAAGTTAAATAAGCAGGGTGACAATATACAGCCTTGACGTACTCCTTTTCCTATTTGGAACCAGTCTGTTGTTCCATGTCTAGTTCTAACTGCTGCTTCCTGAGCTGCAAATAGGTTTCTCCAGAGGCAGATCAGGTGGTCTTGTATTCCCATCTCTTTCAGAATTTTCCACAGTTTATTGTGATCCACACAGTCAAAGGCTTTGGCATAGTCAATAAAGCAGAAGTAGATGTTTTCTGGGATTCTCTTGTTTTGTCAATGATAAAGCAGATGTTGGCAATTTGATCTCTGGTTCCTCTGCCTTTTCTAAAACCATCTTGGACATCAGGAAGTTCACAGTTCACGTATTGCTGAAGCCTGGCTTGGAGAATTTTGAGCATTACTTTACTAGCATGTGAGATGAGTGCAATTGTGCTGTAGTTTGAGCATTCTTTGGCATTGCCTTTCTTTGGGATTGGAATGAAAACTGACCTTTTCCAGTCCTGGGACCACTGCTGAGTTTTCCAAATTTGCTGGCATATTGAGTGCAGCACTTTCACAGCATCATCTCTCAAGATTTGAAATAGCTCAACTGGAATTCCATCACCTCCACTAGCTTTGTTCATAGTGATGCTTTCTAAGGCCCACTTGACTTCACATTCCAGGATATCTGGCTCTAGGTGACTGATCACACCATCATGATTATCTTGATTGTGAAGCTTCTTTTTTGTACAGTTCTTCTGTGTATTCTTGCCACCTCTTCTTAATATCTTCTGTTTCTGTTAGGTCCATACCATTTCTGTCCTTTATCAAGCCCATCTTTGCATGAAATGTTCCCTTGGTATCTCTATTTTTCTTGATGAGATCTCTAGTCTTTCCCATTCTGTTGTTTTCCTCTATTTCTTTGCATTGATCGCTGAGGAAGGCTTTCTTATCTCTTCTTGCTATTCTTTGAAACTCTGCATTCAGATGCTTATATTTTTCCTTTTCTCCTTTGCTTTTCACTTCTCTTCTTTTCACAGCTCTTTGTAAGACCTCCCCAGATAGCCATTTTGCTTTTTTGCATTTCTTTTCCATGGAGATGGTCTTGATCCCTGGCTCCTGTGCAATGTCACAAACCTCAGTCCATAGTTCATCAGGCACTCTATCTATCAGATCTAGTTCCTTAAATCTATTTGTTACTTCCACTGTATAATATAAGGGATTTGATTTAGGTCATACCTGAATGGTATAGTGGTTTTCCCTACTTTCTTCAATTTCAGTCTGAATTTGGCAATAAGGAGTTCATGATCTGAGCCACAGTCAGCTCCCAGTCTTATTTTTGCTGACTGTATAGAGCTTTTCCATAGGTTTAGGGATCATAGAAAGATCATAGACCTCATAGAAGGATGTAAATGAAAGTTACATATGTACACCTGTATTGCATCCCATTCCTCATGATCAAACACCTCACAGTTCTTTCATGAAAGAGACATTGATTATATACACTCTCATTTCATCATGGCAAGTGTAGTAGATATTATTATTCATGTATTCTAGCCATAATTTATGAGAGATCTACTGTGTAAGAGAATGTTTTTCTTGAAGGATGTAGGAAATACAAAGAATTATGGCTCTGTTAAATGTTCCAGTGCTTTAATTGGTAAGATAACTTAGATATAATGGCCTTTGTTATTGTTGTTCAGTCACTTAATCAAGTCTGACTTTGTGACCCCATGGACTGCAGCACAGAAGCACAGAAGGCTTCCTTGTTCTTCACTATCTCCTGGAGTTTGTGCAAACCCAGGTCCATTGAGTCGATGATGCCATCCAACCACCTCATCTTCTGTCTCCCACCTTTCTCTTCATACCCTCAAACTTTCCCAGAATCAAGGTCTTTTCCAATGAATCTGTTCTTCACATCAGGTGGCCAAAGTATTGGAACTTCAGCTTCAGCATCAGTCCTTCCCATGAAATATTCAGTGTTGATTTCCTTTTGGACTAACTGTTTTGATCTTCTTACTATCTAAGGGACTCTCAAGAGTCTTCTTCAGCACCTCAGTTTGAAAGCATCAATTTTTTGGTGCTCAGCCTTCTTTATGCTCCAACTTGCACATGACTGCTGGAAAAAGCATAGCTTCAACCAGCTTTGTCAGGAAAGCAATGTCTCTGCTTTTTAATATGCTGTCTAGGTTTGTCATAGCTTTTCTTCCAAGAAGCAGGTGTCTTTTAATTTCATGACTGCTGTCACTGTCCACAGTGATTTTGGAGCCCAAGAAAATAAAATCTGTGACTCCTTCCATATTTTCCCTATTTGCCATGAAGTGATGGGATGAGATGCCATGATCTTAGTTTTTGGCATGTTGAACTTTAAGCCAGGAGGGACATAGTTAAATTTTGCTTTTTAATTATTTTCCTTGGAAATGAAATATGAGCTCCATACTGAATAGGGTACGGTAAGTTGCCAGTGTCTGATACCATATTTAATTCTTTGACAAGCATGGTGTATTTGCTAAGTGTCAGTCAGCACATAATGTTAAATAATTTAATCACTCCAGGAAACTAGCTGATCATTATGGTCTTTTATTTGATTAGCTTATATGCAAATATTAAAAGCATACCTATGTGTGTCGGAACAAAATTATTAAATGAGAGATTTTCCCTCTGGAGGAGAGTAACAGATATGAAGTTTGTATCTCTAATTTTTAGCTTATTGTTCTGACAATAAGAGACAAATATGCATTACTGTAGAAATATATGTATCAAATTGGAGAAAAATATATAGTTTTCAGATAGGTTCTACTTAAAGCCAAGTCTGTAAATTTCATGTGTAATCTTTGGAAAGCATTATTTTTCAAGCTGCATAGTTCTTTGCAAAAGAGTTTTGAGTCATTTAATCTAGTGGTTTCCAGACTTTTGGATTTTGTGGACAATAGAATGCAATTTAGTACAAGAGAAAAAGAGTTTTGATTTTATTGCCAACTCCTGTTTTGCTTAAAAAAAGGGGGGGGCAAAGAAAAATCTATTGCACATTACTCCCTTAATCATAATGTAAAGATCTTAATACCAAAAATTCAAGAATATTGCATGTTTGAAACATTTAATACAATATCTTTATTTCCCTCATGCTATGCAAACTTTGGGGCATCCCAGGTGGTGCAGTGGTAAAGAATCCACCTGCCAATGCAGGAGATGCAAGAAACATAGGTTCAGTCCCAGGGTCGGGAAGAACCCTTGGTGAAGGAAATTCAACCCACTCCAGTATTCTTGCCTGGGAAATCTCATGGACAGAGGAGGCTGATGGGCTATAGTCCATGGGGTTGCAAAGTGTCAGACATGACTGAGCATGCATGCATGCAAACTTTATTATGAGTGCTGCTGCTGATGCTTATAATCACTTATCTAAAGTTCAATAGAACTAATTCAGATAATGAAAATATCTTTTATTTTAAAAAATTATCAGGGAAAATTTTCTAGAACAGGTGAATTTTTGATAATGGTTAAAGGATTCTAACTTTTAATATTTTTTTCCTTTTTGCTCCCACTGTCATTTTTCCATTGACTGAAGGAAAATGTTAAAAATACACCATGATTTTTCTTCACAAATGCTGATTTTATTTCTGGAATGTTCTTGTCCATTTTGTGTCCTTGGCAAACTCCCACATATACTCAGATACTCAGCTCATGTATCACCTTCTTTAAAAAGTCTTCTTTTGTCCCCTAAATATTATTTGTCTTTCTTCTGAGCCAGCTATGTATACCTACATAGCAACAATTACACTAAGTTTTCATAATCTATGTGTTATTACTATATAGTAATTTCTGATATTGGCAGATACAGTCCATTTATAGTTATTGTGATTTTTTATTCAGTTTTACTTTTAGATCACATTCGGTAATTTTCTTGTTTCCAGCTTTTCCCATGTTTTCTTTTTTATCTGTTTCTGACTTCTTTTAGAAGTTTAGTTTTAAAACTAAGTTTTAAAAATTCTATTTCCCCTTCTGTTGATGCGAAGATATAAAATTATTACTGTTTTTTGACTATCTAGACATTTAGCATAGTTTACAAAGTCTAAATTTAACTCATTTATCCCCTCCTACTAATTATATGCTTACTAGAATACTCATTTCATAAACGTTAAGAAGGAAGTACAGTATAATTAGTTTAATCTTGTATTTTATCATGCATGATTAATGATTACTATTTATTACTATCATTATTTTATAAAATAGTTGTTTTTCTGTATTTCCCATGATTTTACAAAGTATGTTGTTTATCCTTTATTTTTGTATTTTAGTCTTTTCTTTTATCTTTCATTCTCTTCTTCAAGGGTACTTTTTGTTGGTGGAAAAGTTCATTTTATTCTTATTCCTTAAAAAATAATTTCAAAGAGTCTATAGTTCTAGTCAATCAGTTAATTTCTGCTAGTGTAGAAATATTATTCTCCCCTTCCAGCTTTAATTTTATAATAAATTGACAAATATGTCTGTTTTTAATTTTTTCTTTCTCTTTTGCTATTTTTAGAATTTGCATGTCCTTAATATTTTAAGATTCACAGAAATGTGCTTAGAAATAGGTTACATCTTATTACTTATACTCTGCTTGGAATTTATTATGCTTTAAGATTCTGATTTTTTAAAAAATCTTGCAGCCATTTTGAATCCTTCTCCATCATTAATCTCTTTGAATATTGTATTTTTCCTGTTCTCTCTGTTAGGTCTTCTCTTACCTTCAATTTATTACTTTTCACGCTTTTCTTTTTATACTGCACAATGTGTAATTTCTTTTCTCTGTTCTCTTCCAACTTATTTTTCTTCCTCTAGCTATATCTTATCTGTCATTTAACCTATCTAGTACCTTTCACAGTAAAAGTATTATATTATCATTTTATAAGTGGAATCTTTGTTTCTTTTCAAACCTGGTCATTTATAAGATAGCGTATAAATAAAGAAAAGAAACAAGCATAGTGTTTAGACATTGAGGAACCCCAAACACTGCACTGGTTTGTACCTGAAAGAACTTCAAAGTATGGGCATGGTAGTGGGCTTCCCTGGTGGCTCCACAGTAAAGCTCCCTCTGCAGTGAAGGAGATGTAGGGGACATGGGTTTGAGCCCTGGGTTGGGAAGACACCCTGGAGGAGGGCATGGCAACCCACTCAAATATTCTTGCCATGGAAATCCCATGGACAGAAGAGCAAGGAGGGCTACAGTTTATGGGGTTGTGAAGCAACAGAGCACACACAGTGGTGGAACAGTGGACAGAGGAGGACAGTTCAGTTGTGAGCATCAAAACAGGGGCCTTGGTTTCATGCATCGCCCGAGCGGGGGTCAGAGCTAAACAGTAAGATGATAGTGGGGCCACATGGTGTCTAATAGACTTTGCACATGAGTAAACTTCAAATATTCTCTCAAGAATGTCAAGAAATAACTATGGAGAGTGGCATTTGCAGGAAAATTATGGTCTCACAGAAGCAGGTAAGCATGAAAGTTAGTGGCTGAGCAATTACCACTGACATGTGCTTATGTATTAATAAAACCCTAGCTACCATGGTTTGGGGAAGCAAAGGTTGTGAAACTACAGTTAAGAGAAGGTTGGAGAATGACTGAACAGTAGCATTAATACTACTAATGAAATAACAGACTGGTCTCAAATATGACCAAAATTTGTGGATTTGTTAAAAAGGGTATCTTGTCATTAGCTTATGAATATGATTTCACTGGTGTCATTGGTGATGGACTCCAGGCTGAATATTTAATCTGCACAGAGACCTCATCTTCCTTTCCTTCCTTTTATCCTCAATATTCCACAATGCCAACAAAACATAAAACATTGAATCAGATGGCTATTCTTTATCTACAAATCACTATAGAATTGATTGGCTTGTTAATTCAGCTGAATCACTGTTGGTTTTTTCATAGACAAATTCAACATGATATATAATACAGATATATATATGTATATATATATGGGCAATACATATGGATACTAAGAAAAATTTCTCTATATGTTGTGTTTAGGTTATCTTAACAAAGGAAAACTATGTCAGTGAGCAAAGTAGATTTGGAAGGAATAATGATATTCATAGTTATGTATTGAACAAACAAGTGTTTTAAGAAATGTTTCTATCAGCCTGAAATCTAGTCTAGTCAGGAATCTGTGTCTGTATATACCGGTGGCAGATTCATGTTGATGTGTGGCAAAACCAATACAATATTGTAAAGTAAAAATAAATAAATAAATAAATAAAATAAAACTTCGAGTCAAAAAAAAAAGAACAGAGTTTTGGATTATATCTTTGCCAATATCTGTAGGTAAACATTTCTAGGACTTACTCTTTCCCTGAAGGAAATTCAACAGTATTTACCAATTCAACTGAACAAAGGTTAGTATTAATAGATAAGTCTTTTTCCTGTTATGCGCCTGTATTCTGCCCCATTGCCACATAATCTTTGAAATCATTCACTCATTTTTGATCACTTCCCAGGAAATGATATCAATCCTCAATTTCCTGTTTTACAGTTCTGTAGAATTCTTCATATTATTATGAATTACCCTACAGATAATGCAGTTTTAAATTATCCCCAATAAACAATAAAACTCAGGTATCAGATATATAATTTCATGTACAAAATAATGTTTAATAAAACTGACTGTCACAAGTTTGTCTCTAAAACTTATCATGGCCCACTGGAATCTTCAAAAATACTGGCAAAACTTTAAGTTCAATAGGAATAAAAAGATTGAGTAAAATTAAAACAAAACTTTGGGAAAGGACAATAATACACTGAGTAATTTGATGTGCATGTTTGTGCATGCTCAGTCACTTAGTCATGTCCGACTCTTTGTGACCCCAAGGACTATAGCCTGCCAGGCTCCTCTGTTCATGGGAGTTCTCAGGCAAGAATACTGGAGTGGATTGCCATTTCCTCCTCCAGAGAATCTTCCTGATCCAGGCATCAAACCCATTTCTCTTGCATCTCATGCACTGGCCATCTGTGAAGCAAATAGTTTTATATCCTGAGTCAAGTTTCAATAAGATAATACTAAGTTTTTTCTTTACCTCTGAAAATAATATCTTGTATGTTTTTTTTCTTTTTTAAAATACAGTCTTCAAAAAGGTACATTTATTTACTTAGTGTTGGTGAACTTCTTTTCACTCAGATACACATGCTATGCTTTGGTTGACTTGGGCTTGCCATACTCCAGTCAGACAGCTTTCCTCTTTCTTTTATCTCTAGCCATATGCTCTTCTATCTATGGTGTGTACCAATGCCATTCAGTTCAGTTCAGTTCAGTCGCTCAGTCGTGTCCGACTCTTAGCAACCTCATGAATCGCAGCACGCCAGGCCTCCCTGTCCAGCACCAACTCCCGGAGTTCACTCAGACTCACGTCCACCGAGTCAGTGATGCCATCCAGCCATCTCATCCTCCATCATCCCCTTCTCCTCCTGCCCCCAATCCCTCCCAGCATCAGGGTCTTTTCCAATGAGTCAACTCTTCACATGAGGTGACCAAAGTACTGGAGTTTCAGCTTTAGCATCATTCCTTCCAAAGAACACCCAAGGGCTGATCTCCTTCAGAATGGACTGGTTGGATCTCCTTGTAGTCCAAGGGACTCTCAAGAGTCTTCTCCAACACCACAGTTCAAAAGCATCAATTCTTCGGTGCTCAGCCTTCTTCACAGCCCAACTCTCACATCCGTACATGACCACTAGAAAAACCATAGCCTTGACTAGATGGATTTATTTACCTATATTTTGCTTTCTGATTGCATTTAATTTGTTACTCCTAAAGCTTAGTATACATCCTGAAATGTGAATAGAAGTTATACTGAACTACCTTGAATTAGGGGTAGCAAAGGCTTTTATATTTATTTGTGAGAGTTGATTAGGCAGACCTTTTCCCATCTAGCAAACACTTATTCATCTTCGTTTCTATTCGCATTCACTCCTACTCTTAAACTTCTTTTCGTCTTCTCACTTTTCTGTGAGCCTGTTTTATTGGGTAGTTTATTTCTTATTATTAAATATTGAGAGTTCTGTACATATTCAGTATATAAACCATTTATCAGATAAGTAATTTTAAAATATCTTCTTTCAATCTATGGACTATCTTTTTATTCACTTAGCAATGTCTTTTGAGGAATAGCTTTACCTTTCAATGAAATATAATTTGTTATTTTTTAAAACTTTATAGATCATGGTTTTTCTGTTGTAGTTAAGAAACCTTGCCTAATTTGTTTGTGATAATGTTAAATATACAATCTCTTTGGGAAACCAGTTTGGTAGTGTCTTTAAAATGTAAACACCCATCTACCATCTGATCCAGTCATCCCTAGGTGTTTACCTAAGAGAAATGAAAGCATATGTGCACACAATGACTTGCACATAAATATTCACAGTAATTTTGTTTGTAATAGCCCTCCAAAATAGAAATAGCCCAAATATTCATCCTTAGTTGAATGGATAAAGAAATTGTGGCATATCCATACAATGGAATGCTTGTGTGCCTGCTAAGTTGCTCCAGTTGAGTCTGACTCTGCGACACTATGGACTGTAGCCTGACAGGCTCCTCGGTCCGTGGGATTTCCCAGGCAAGAATACTGGAGTGGGTTGCCATGCTCTCTTCCAGGGAATCTTCCTGACCCAGGGATTGAAGCCAGGTCTCCTGCATCACAGGCAGGGAAGCCCATACATTGGAATACTACCCACCAATAAAGAGAAACATATTGTTGACATGTGTTCCAACTGGATGAATATTAAAATAATTATATGGAGTGAAAGAAGCCAGAAGAGACGTGAGAGTACATTGCCTGTTATCATTTATATAAAATTCTATAAAATGCAAAGAAAAACAGATGAGAGGTTTTGGGGACATAAGGTAGGGTCAGAGAGGGACAGGGAGGGTGATTTCAAAGAGGCAGGAGGAAATTTGGGGGGATGATTGAATATGTTTATTAATTTGATTACAGTGTTTTCATGAGTATACTTATAGGTCAAAAATTGTACATATGCAGCTTATTGTCTGCCAAATGAAATCTCAGTGAAGCTGCTAAATATTATATCCACACTCCAACATCCGTATATACCAGTTCAACTAAAAACACCTGAAGAACATCCCAGAAAGACAAAAACAGCATACTGTTTATTCTCATGATTTGATCAGATAATTCACTCAAAATCAAAACAGCACTAGTTTCATGGATTTGTCCATTAATTTATCTCCCAGAATGAGAGGACTCTGAGAATTAGCTATGCAGCCTGAGACTGTGGTGACAAGTTGCAAAATATGTACCCTTGTGCCTTAACCTCTCACACACTAAGTTGGAATCACTGCCTTTCAACAAAAAAATACTTCTCCCTATTTTCTAAGTAAACTTCCAGAAAAAACAGTATTAGACATTTTTTTTTCTTTTTCTCTGCAAGGATCTGTTTTTCATGGATTTGGAAAATCGATTTTCTTCTTACTATGTTTTGTTTTCTCATAAAATTTTCCCAGAAGCAGATGTATTAAAATTATATATTGGAAAGCCTAAAAAATGACTTCACAACTGTAACTTCTGAAACATGTTTTAACATTTCACAATTCTTTCACTCCTTTGGTTTCTTGACTGTAATGTTTTTAAAAGATATTCCTTCTCAGTTTTCTTTATTTTTAACATTTTTGTAACTTTAGCACTTCTAACACCATTTTTAAAAGATTTATTGCACTTTTTCAAATTTTGATTTTGGACATATCATTGCAAAAATTTATCATTTGATTTTGGACATATCATTGCAATCATGCAGTTGGCAAAATGTATTTTGCACTATGGGCTTGAATTTATTTTATGTTTAAGGGAAGAATAATCCTCATGTCTCTGATTAAATTTTTCAGTAGTTTAAGATAAAATAAACAATTCTCTTCTTGGTCTTGAGGGGCTGTAAGATCAGCCCTGGGATTTCTTTGGAAGGAATGATGCTAAAGCTGAAACTCCATTACTTTGGCCACCTCATGCGAAGAGTTGACGCATTGGAAAAGACCCTGATGCTGGGAGGGATTGGGGGCAGGAGGAGAAGGGGACGACAGAGGATGAGATGGCTGGATGGCATCACTGACTCGATGAACGTGATTCTGAGTGAACTCCGGGAGTTGGTGCTGGACAGGGAGGAGTCGGACATGACTGAGCGACTGAACTGAACTGAACTGAAAGGAAAAGAAAGGAAATTAGTCTCAGGTTTCTCTCATTTCTACCCTTATATCAAACCCAAGCCCACAGAGGTATGGGGGAGATTTATAGAGGAGATGTGGGGTCTTTCACCCCTAGACCTCAGTGGAGAAGGCTGCATGTCATTCAGAGAAACGTAGCCTCTGTACGTGTTCCATGTAGCAAGGGAGTAATGGGATGAGGGTAGTATAAGCATACATTCCAGTTTGCCTGGGATGGTCTTGGTTTCCTTTGCACTTGATTTTTCTTTGCATACTTATCAGTGGGTGTCCCTTTTATTCTCAAGAGTATCCTGGTTTGAATGATGGAGTGGCCCAGATCTCCTTCATCAGTCTGAATCAGCTTTCTCACAGGAGACATAAAAACTGGGTGCTGGAAACTCACAGCTAGTCCTTCCCAGGACAGTTGGCCTCTGCTGAATCAGATACAACATTACATAGGAGGTTGGGATTCCACTTCACTACCCTCAAACCCCCGGCAGCCAGAGGCTGAAAACTGACTAACAGACCAGGTTGATTCCCTTGCACAAGGCAGGACCAACTCTTAAGATGCACCTTGTGCTCCAAACTCCCCATGGAATTAGACTAAAGCTAGTCTCTAACTGAGACCACATTCTTGCTTGTTTTGTTTTTGTTTGTTATTTTGAATGGTTTTCTATCTTATACTGTTTTACTGACTCCCTTTCTTCTGAGAATCCCTAATCTATTACTTACAGAAGAACGTAACAGAGATAAGGCTGAAATTGGTGCCAGGAAACAGACTTTAAAGATGGGACTATAGAGTTAGATAACTCACTAGCTGTATGGTAGTGAGAGCCCATCCACTCGGTAGGTGAAGGGTTGATGTTCTGTGGCTAGCTTTGGTTTTGTGATTTCTGTGTCTTTCACTGATGGTGAACATAGATAAGATGCAGGTGGAAGAGCGCAGATTAAATGGTCAATATCTATGTCTAAGTACTATGCATGCTTAGCCACTTCAGGCATGTCCAGTTCTCTGTGACCCCATGGACTGTACCCTGCCAGGCTCCTCTGTTCATGAGATTTCCCAGGCAGGAATACTGGAGTGGGTTGAGGAAACCCATAACTATAAGTATTACTGGAATTGAGTAGCTATTGCTAAACACCATTTGTATGTTGAAGAGAAAATACCCAGCTCAGATCTATTCTTTATGAATTTAAAGCAAAGTATGAAAGTTAGAGTCTACTAAACTGTTCTTAAAGAGGCTCCCATCTCTTAAGCCAGACAGAAGACAGAGCTGGAAACCAGATATGGTACTTGACTATAAAAGAGACAAAACTGTTCTCAGTGTAGGAAAGTATCCTTCGCCAGCATTGGCTTTGATAAGGAGAAAGTATGATCCTGAGATTTGCAATGGGGAATATTAGGCTAGAGGCACTTAAAATCCTCCCATGCCTCAGTTCCGGAATGCTCTGGGTCTGCAAAAGTGTCCCACTCCCCTTGTTTCCCAGCTGATGCTAATGGGAAAGATCCCACCTGCCAGTGTAAGTAGGCGTAGAAGATGTGGGTTCCATCTCTGTGTCGGGAAGATCCGCTGGAGGAGGAAATGACAATCCACTCCAGTATTCTTGCCTAGAGAATCCCATGGACAGAGGAGCCTGGCAGGCTGCAATTCATAGAGTCGGACACTATGGACGCAACAGCACACACACATTACCTTTTTGGAAGTTAAGACCTTTCTTGCTTATCTCCAGTGAGGTAAGTGCCTTATAAGACAATGCTTTCCTTTTTCAGCACCTGCCTTTATACATTTTCTTGACTACTGGGGTCCATAACTAGGATTAAATCTCTGGGGGATCTGTCAAGGGAAATGTTGGGTCTAATAGGGAAGAAAAAGAATTATACTCCAAAGAAACTGTAAAATCTAGCTAACATGTATTGGCAAGAAACACAGAGGTCAACATAATTATTAATCATGGTCATTTTGGAAGTATTAGCAGAGGCATACTTAAACTTCAAGATACCTCAAGAATACTAATATTTTGCACTAATTTTCATATAGTACATTGTTTCAACTAAAAACTCCAGCTAATTTTACAGATATTTTTACATTTCCTAGTTATGGCTTAGATAAATTAAAAGTTCTGACTCAATTTTAAGATCTTATCAAATAAATGAAAATTTAAACATAATAGTCTATATTTGATAACTCTATTACATTTTTATCAATACCTATTAAAAATGAAAATTATGTTACTCAAAGGAAATTATAGTTAAATATTATTTCTGAGTATATTTTCCTAGTGTTCTATTATTTTAATACTCTGAAATTATTTTAATTATATTGAATTTGAAGAAAGCTTAGTCTATAATTTGTAATTACACTGGGGTGCCAAAATCTGAAATCAGTTAAGGGGTCTCCTTTCCAGGATCACAGCCTCATATATTTTCTAGAAGATCCCTGAAGGTAATGACTATATAACCAGATTTTCAAAAACTGTGTCTGCCTGATAGAGAAAATGGTATATTTTGATTAGATTAAAAGTATTTAAATGAATGCTAAATGTATTATCTCCATATGTATTTCTACAGAGAAGTGCCAAATGGTTCTTTTATGAATAAAGAAAAAGTTTTAAATATTTCTTGATGAAAATAACTCCATTGGGCCTAGAAATTTCAGGCAGAAGAAAGAATGGGTGGTTTTGAATGCAGATTGATACATTAGTGCTTAAAGATAAAGTTAAACAGCATATATGCTGGTTATTGTGAACCTTTCCACCTGAAGATGCACCTTTCAGAGCATAAATACCGCTGAGAGCCTCTTCTGACTGCTTTATAGTGGTGATCTTCCATCTGAGATGCTTGAGTCCTAGGTCTTCCTCAGCAGAGTATCAGTGGTCATAGTGGCAAAGACAGTTCAAGAGTTCAGGCTCTGGGCTCCCCACTCTGTATTCAGTGAGAGCGGCTTTATTTTAATCTGCTATATATATATTGGGCTTCTATAGGATTACCTCTGAGGAAAGAAATAATTACACTTGAAAACTATTGCCTTAGTTGCCAACTCATCAAAGAGGAAGATGATTATAGACTTTTGTCCTAATTGATTTCACCTGCTAAGGTGAGCCTTTTGCTTGGACCAGCAAGCTGCTCATCTTACCATCTCATCTTAATATCACTTTAAGTATCTCCATGTTGTTTCTGCCTTTGCTGTGTCTTATAGTACTTTCCATTGCAAACTACTACTCTTTGTCAAGTTGGTGTCCTGACCATCCTTTGCTGAACCTGAGCTTATTCTCCACCCTGAAATCCTCCTTGTACTTTTATTCTCACCTGGAGCTCTTTCCAGGTCACACAGGTCACTTTCTTCTTGACTGCTGACTGCATTTAATGCCAGTATACATGTAGCCAGTGATCCACTATTCCTATATATATCTTTCTCAATTTTGATTATGTAGTAGTCATATTTTACCATGTAGACTGCTGAATCCCACTTGAAAACTCAATAGATAAATGCTAATTGATTTACTTTTGTGTTACACCTATGGCACTATATTCTGAGACCTTCACTTTATAAGTAAAGTTAGTAGATTTTTACTCTTTAAAAATAAGTGCTAATGTTGAAGCAATATCAAAGTTACAGAAGAGATACATGTACACTTTCAGAATTTAATTTTTTTAAGTTTTATTTATTTATTTTTGGGTGCACAGAGTCTTCATTAGCGTGCACGGACTTTCTCTGGCTGTGGTGAGCGGGGGCTACTCTATAGCTGTGGTGCACGGGTTTCACATTGTGGTGGCTTCTCTTGTGTGGAGAAAGCACGCCAGCTTTGTAGTTTGTGGCTTGTGGGCTCTAGAGTGCAGGCTCAGTAGTTGTGACTTGTGGGCTTTGTTGTCCTGCAGCATGTGGGATTTTCACAGACCAGGGTTCAAGCTCATGTCCCCTGCATTGGCAAGTAGATTCTTAACTGCTATACTATCAGGGAAATCCCTAAAAATTCTTGCCCTAAACTATTTGAGGAAAATAGCCAACCTGATATGCCATCACTTCTAAATATTCCACTGTGTAATTCTTACAAAGAACTACTCCTGCATAATCATAGTACAACCATCAACAATAGGAAGTTAGTGCCAATATGTTTCTACCATTTAAACCTTAGACATGGTTCCAGCTTTGCCACTTTCAGTATTGTCTTTACAGCAAAGGTTCCAATTCAGAACCAGGTGCTATATTTTGTTTTCATGTCTCTTTAATCTCTGATATTTTCAAATATTATAATCCTATTACTTTGCAAACTGTCAACTTGAGTTTGTCTGATGTTTACTTAGGTTTTCTCAGCTGTCGCAATGGTAAGAAATCCACCTGCCAATGCAAGAGACACAAGAGAAGTGGGTTCAATCCCTGGGTCACGACAATCCTCTGGAGAAGGAAGTGGCAACCCACTCCAGTGTTCTTTCCTAGAAAGTCTCATGGACAGAGGACAGTCCAAGAGGTCACAAAGAGTTGAACACAGCTGAGCGACTGAGCACAGACGCACACACACACACACCCCTACCTAGACATTGGCTTTACTTGAGAAAAGTCTTTGGTGCATTTCCTCTTACAGCTTACAATAACTGCTTCCTATTGGTTAAGGATAAAAGGGTTCATCCTATTCAAATGTCCTTAGGAGCTCCTCTGTTAGCCTATGCCATGAACCCAGTTCCTTGCCCTCCGTTCAGCTGAGACCCCATATTTATATTGCATTGCAGCAACAATATATTGAAAGTAAAAACCCAAGCCCAATACACAGAAATACCTTGCACTCATACACTAACAATGAAAAATCAGAAAGAGAAATTAAGGAAACAATCCCATTCACCATTGCAACAAAAGAATAAAATACTCAGGAATAAACCTGTCTAGAGAGACAAAGAATTGTATGCAGAAAACTATAAGGCACTGATGAAAGGAATCAAAGATGATGCAAATGGAGAGCTATTCCATGTTCTTGGATTGGAAAAATCAAAATTGTGAAAAATGACTATATGGCCCAAAGCAATCTGCAGATTCAGTGGAATCCCTAGCAAACTACCAGTGGTATTTTTCAAAGAACTGGAACAAAAAATTTCACAATTTGTGTGGAAAAACAAAAAACACTGAATAGCCAAAGCAATCTTCTGAAAGAAGAATGTAGCTGGAGGAAACAACCTTCCTGATTTCAAACTATTCTACAGAGCTCTAGTCATTAAGACAGGACAGTACTGGCACAAAAACAGAAATGAACACCAGTGGAGCAAGACTGAAAGTCCAGAGATGAACTCCCTGACCTATGGGCGCCTACCTTTGACAAAGGAGGGAAGAATAGACAATGGAGAAAAGATAGTCTCTTCAATAAATGGTGCTGGGAAAACTGGACAGCTGCTTATAAAAGAACAAAATTAGAACACTTCTTAACACCATCCACAAAAATATCACACAAAATTGATTAAAGACCTAAATGCAACACAAAAACTATAAAACTCTTAAAGGAAAACATAGGCAGAACACTCTTTGACATAAATCAGAGCAAGATCCTTTATGAGCACCTCCTAGAATAATGGAAATAAAAGCAAAAATAAACAAATGAGACCTAATTAAACCTAAAACCTTTTGCCCTAAGAAGGAAACTATAAACAAAGTGAAAAGAAAACCCTCAGAATGGGAGAAAATAATAGCATATGAAACAATTGACAAAGGATTAATCTCCAAAATATACAAGCAGTTCATTCAGCTCATACCAGAAAAAGAAACAATCCAATTACAAAGTAGGCAGCGGAACTAAACAGACTTTTTGCCCAAGAAGACATACAGATGGCTAATGAACGAATGAAAAGATACTCAGCATTACTCAATTAGAGAAATGCAAATCAAAACTACAATGAGGTGTCACCTCACACCACTCAGAACGGCCATCATCAAAAAATCTACAAATAATAAATGCTGGAGAGGGTGTCAAAAAAAGGGAAACCTATTGCACTGTTTGTGGGAAATGAAATTGATATAATCACTATGGAGAATAGTATGGCAACTTTAAAAAAACTAGGAATAAAAACTACCATATAACTCAATAAGTCCAATACTGGGCATATACCCTAATGAAACCATAATTGAAAAAGACACATGTACCCTTGAACCCCAAGGTTCGTTGCAGCACTATTTACAATAGCTAAGACATGGAAGCAACCTAGATATCCATTGACAGATGAATTGATAAAGAATTTGTGATATATATATATATATATATATATATATATATATATACACACAATGGAATATTACTTAGCTATAAAAAGAAACACATTTGAGTCAGTTCTAATGAGGTGGATGAACCTAGAGACTATTATAAAGAGTGAAGTAAGTCAGAAAGAGAAAAACAAATATCAGACTAATGCATATGTATGGAATCTAGAAAGATGGTACTGATGAAGATATTTGCAGAGAAGCAACAGAGACACAGACATAGAGAACAGACTTGTTGACACAGTTGGGGAAGGAGAGAGTGGCATGAATTGAGAGAGTATCATGGAGACATATACATTACCATACACAAAATAGATTGCCAGTGGGTATTTGCCATATGACATGGGGAGCTCAAACGGGTGTTCTGTGACAACCTAGATGGGTGGGATGGGTGGGAGGTGAGAGAGAGGTTCAAGAGGGAAGAGACATATTTATACCTATGGCTGATTCATGTTGATGTGTGACAGAAACCAACACAATATTATAAAGCAATTATCCTCCAAAAATAAGTGACTTTTAAAAAATTTTTTTAAATGAAAAAACCTAGCCCAGAACTAGTAAATATGATTTTAATGAATGCATGACTTTCGTCTGCACCGAACGGACTAAAGTCATCTGTTATTTGGCAGTATCAACTTGTATTCTTTCAGTAGTGAAATGTTCAGAGTAATCACTTGTATGACACAAAAGGTAGTTTTCTAAGGCAGGTGATATTCCTAAGAATGCTTCTTTTACTAACTGTGTTTATTGATGATGCAATTTCAGTAGAAAAATATGTACATAGAACCGCTAAGTTTCATAATATAGTTTTATTGGTGCTTAAGGAAGTATTTGGTATTCTGATATTAGCACATATTCCAATCAGTCCAATATTTATTTATGTCAGACATAACAAAGGTACTCCAATCTAAACAGTGTTCCTTTGTCTAGCACAATTACCTGAGGATAAAGCAGAACTCTAATTCAATAAAGTAAAGAAAATAAAGGATGCTTGAGGAGATATGCTGTTTAAGGAGGAGTGATATGATTACCTAAAAGCATATTATCTTTTTAGTGGAAAGACAACCTTTGTTGGCTTCCTCTACTATGAGTGAATAGAATTTCTTACTAATTTTAGCCAAAAATAGACCAGTGACTGGCTGAATTCCAGTGACTGTAACAAACCCCAAATGCCAAGCTATTTCATAGCATCTGGTGACAAAAGTACTAAGATTTGCCCTGCGGATGCAGGCATCCTGTGGGAATGAGTGGAGAATAAAGGAGCAAGATTTGAGGTACCTTTCCTTTTTCTGTATCAGTACCACAATAACTATATATTTTACTTCATCTACATCTTAGACAACCCCAAAAGATAGTTACCGTTCTTCTCAAATAACAGCAAATTTAAAGAGAAATTAAGAAACTTGCCTGACTTTTGTATATAATAGAAAAAAATAAAAATTAAAAATAAATAAATAAAGGAAGACATTAATATTTAAGGAAACTTGGATGAGGGTTATATATTTTCCAATATTTTTAAAATTCTGAAATTATTATAAAATAAAAATTAAAAACATTTAAAAGTAAAAAAAAAAAAAAGAGAGAGAGAAAACAAAGCAAATGGCACTTCTGGGGTTTGCAATATAGTGGCCCTGTGTAAGAATCTGTAGCGACTTAGTCTGTCTTCAACTTTCCAAGGCATCATTCTCATTCCCAAACAAGCTTCTTGCGATAATACAAGAAGGTTTGCATCGCTTCATGAATGTTAAGCAAACTAAAATTAGAAACTATATTTCTACTTGACTTTGCATGTAAGATTTCTCCAATGAGGAAATTGGTTGAAAACAGGAAATGATCTTACGGGAACATGGCAGAAGTTCACTCAGAAGTTATTTCATTTTCTATTTTTATTTTAATAAAATTCCCTTTTTTCTTTAAATGATCTTGAGATCATTTCCCAATCTCAAGAAATGATGGTATGTCATTAAAGGTTGCAATAGTAAATGTGAAAATGTAGTTTGATTTTTATAATCCCACATGGTCAAGAGTTGTAAACATTTTCATTGTTTCAATATGGCCTTTTTGTGTTTCACTATACTTGTCCTGAATCCTACACTAGGGTCAGTGATGGTGTTTGATAGGTGTTCGATACTGTCTTTTAAAATATTATTAGTGTTAAGCTCAGCTGGACTTAAAAGTTGTACTTCAACTTTTACTTGACTGTTCCCAGATTCTTCTTTTATTTATTTATTTTTAAAATATAAATTTATTTATTTTAATTGGAGGTTAATTACTTTACAATATTGTATTGGTTTTGCCATACATCAACATGAATCCACCACAGGTGTACACGTGTTCCCAAATCAACAAGTCCTACAGCTATCTCTAACTCATCTCTCTAGGATCAAATTTTGAAGGTACTGTGAGTTAAAGAGATATACACAAAAGCTTCAAAATGAGATAGGATTATTAGGGTAATGTTGAATAGAAAGAAGACATGTACATTGCCATCTGCATGAGATTTTTATGATACTTAATATACTTGTCATTGTCTCCCCATCACTCATATATGCTAAATAGACTCACACAATATATACATATGTAGACACACACACACCACATCCTTGTTTTGCAGTTCACTGTACTTAGTAGTCAAGCAGCCTAGGACAAGTCACTTACTCTTCCAGAACTCAACTTTCCTCATTGAACAATGGGAAAATGACACTAACTTTGTAATTAGTTACTGCTGCTGCTGCTGCTGCTAAGTCGCTTCAGTCGTGTCCGACTCTGTGAGACCCCATAGATGGCAGCCCACCGGGCTCCCCTGTCCCTGGGATTCTCCAGGCAAGAACACTGGAATGGGTTGCCATTTCCTTCTCCAATGCATTAAAGTGAAAAGTGAAAGGGAAGTCACTCAGTCTAGTAAGGTATAAATTATTTAATGTATGAGTTTAGCACATAGTCAACAAAATATTAATCATTTTTATCTATAGAAGATTTGTTGACTATCCTTTGTAATCTGGCAGTTATATAAGATTTGGAACTTTAATATTACTCTTTATGATCAAATGTTTAATGCTATTAGGCATATCTACCCCATTATATAATAAGTGCCTGAGAGCACTTGAGGTCTAAGGTTAATTCATGGGAAGAATCATGAACTCAAAACTAAGAAGGAATTTTATAATCTTTAAAGCTCTCACGTGGTACTCATTAAAAAATTATTTAAATAAATTAAATATCTGGTCATATGAGCTAAAAATTTGTGATTAACAGAAGAATTTCAACTAATTCATATTTTGGTACTATGCGGGGTATAACTAGAGACATTTGAAAGATAGAGTTTTTGCTTGCAGTTGAATTTGAACTTGGATGATACAATTTAATGAGTCAAATTTCAGAATTTAAGTTAAAAGTTTACCTGGCATAGTAAATAATTGATTTTAAGTGAAATGGTTAAATATAGACATTGTTCAAGCTTTTCTAGACACCATTATTTGTTCCAATCCTTAACCTTATTTGATCAATGGCAGAACAGATACGGACTTCCATGGTGACTCAGAGGTAAAGAATCTGCCTGCAAAGCAGGAAACCCAGTTTCAATACCTGAGTTGGGAAGACACCCTGGAGAAAAGAATGGCAACCCATTTTAGTATTCTTGGCTGGACAATTCCATGGACAGAAGAGCCTCGTGGGCTGCCATCATGGGGTCACAAAGAGTCAGACACGACTGAGTGACTAACATACACAGAATAGATACACTCCTGTGCTGTTAAGAAAGCTGTGTTTTAATATGTATATATTAGAAGATTTGGCTTCATGACTACCATTGTTTCCTACTTGGGAAGAAATATCATGTGATTTCATAGGGAAAAGCAGTAAGCTTTTGAATTATTTCTTGATGCAAATCTCAAGAGGAATCCCAAGAGATGTTTTTAATAAGTAGGAATCATGTGCTTAGTCACTCAGTCATGTCTGACTCTTTGTGACCCTGGGGACTGTAGCCTGCCAGGCTCCTCTCTCCTTGGGAGTTTTCAAGCAAGAATTCTGGAGTGGGTTGCGATCTCCTCCTCCAAGGGATCTTCCCGACCCAGGGATTGAGCCTGCGTCTCCTGACTCTTCCACATTGGCAGGTGGATTCTTAACCACTTTGCCACTTGGGAAACCCCAAGCAGGAATCATACTATGCAATTAAACAACTTCAAAGAACAGTTATTGAATTGATTCTCCTTTTGGACTCCCTAAACTTGAGACTAATGAAAGCATCACTGTAGCTATCTTTTGAAAAGTATCAACTCTCATGAAGTACAAAAAAATGGTATCAAAATGAAAGATAAATGAGTATATCCACTTCTAAGTATAGCTCTGTATATATATATTTATATTTATATACTGCACGCATGCTCAGTCCCTCAGTTATGTTCAACTCTGCAACCCTATGGACTGTAAACTGCTAGGCTCCTCTGTCTGTGGGATTTTCCAGGGGAAAATAAGGGAGTGGGTTGCCATTTCCTTCTCCAGGGGTTCTTCCCAACCCAGGGATCAAACTCATACTTCTTATATCTCCTACACTACAGGCAGGTGGAATCTTTACTGCTGAGCCACTAGGGATCCATATATATGTAAACACATGTGCAATTGATTATGTTATAATCATTCATAATAGCAAATATTATTGATGGAGTCAGGAGATGAGGTAGTATAAAAATACGGTGGATGCATTTGATACTTCCTTGTTCTTGTTGTATCTGAGGCCCTTATTTCATTCATTTTTAATATCAATATCACCTGCCACCACCCAAAATGCTATCTATACACAGGTGAGCAATGTGGTTCGAAGATGTCATTTTTCACAGAAATTAGGAAAGAACATATTTAAATGGGGGAAAATTTTAACTCAAAATGATTCTTTTCATTTCAATTTCATATTTAGAGGAGCAATGTGGGCTGGTGGGCTTTTGAGAATTTATAAGGGTTTAAAATGGTGGTTAACCTTAAACACAGTTGCGGAAACCTCATTCCTGCTCAATTAAATGGATTAAGACACTGTGGAAACTCCTACCAGTAAAATTAACTCCATCTTCCTTTGGGATGCACTGCATCACTAACCACCCAACATGACAAATGGTATAACTGCCAGGGATTGCAAAACACATTGTTGCATTTTAAACCACTTCTGTTGAAAACCTTGCTTCCCTTAACAACAAAAAATGTAGTAGTTGTTCCTAGACATTGCATGAGGTTACATTTAGAATATTTATCCACACCTTCACGCTTTCTCTCAACTTTACTGACTTTAAAGACTTCTAGGGTTTCTTCTTCTGACAGGATACCCAGTTTGACACCTGATTTATGGTAATGTCTTTCTGGAATTTATTTGTAAAACTATTATACGTTTTTGGTCATTTCTTCCTTCAGCAAAGGCATTTTTTCCCTTTGTTGTGTCCAGTTGTCTGTCTGTGTGTGTGTGTGTGTGTGTGTGTGTGTGTGTATGTGTTAGTACCTCAGTTGGGTCTGACTCTTTGTCACCCCACAGACTGTAGCCCACCAGGATCCTCTGTCCATGGAATTCTCCAGGCAAGAATACTAGAGTGGGTTTCCATGCCCTTCTCCAGGGGATTTTCCTGACCCAGGGATGGAACCCATGTCTCCTGCATTAGCAGGCAGATTATTTACCATCTGAGCCAAGGAAGTCTCCAGTTACTTCACAGTATTGGTTTTTCTTTGACTTCCTTGGTTAAACTTGGGGGTTTATTTTCTGTATGATCTTCCCTTAAATGAGAGTGTTGTTCAGATTTTTGTCTTCGACTCTTCTCTCCTTTCCTCATTGCTCTAATTTCTCACTCTACTATCTTTTGGCAGTTCTGCCCTCATAGGCTCTCTGCTTCTGATTACCTGGTCCGTATCTGCAGCTCAGAACCCTCCTCTTAGATTCATCTGATGCACACAGACGTCTTCCCTTGGATGTGGGATGCACACCCATGTTAAATCCCAATGCGCACCATCTGAGTCTTTCTATTTTAGTAAATGGTAGAATATAAATGCCCACTTGCCCCAAACAGCCTGAAACCTGTCCTAAATTCTGTCCCTTAATCATCCCATCAGATTCTGTGCATTGTTCTCCTTGATAAGCTCTCAAACTGCTCTGCTTTTTTGCAGTTACCATACTACCACCTTAGTTTTGCTTCTATTTTTTCCTGATTTTAGAACAGCTCTCTAACTCTAATCTCCCTGCCTTGGATCTCATAACTCTTCAAATGGGTTTCCACACTATATCCAGAGTGATGCTTCTGAAGGGCCTATTCAGAGGCCTTCTCAAACAATCCTCTTCCCATTTGTCGGACTTACTGCTTCCCTCCCTCCAGAATCTCCCTCTTCCTGTCAAAGCCGCAGTCCATCTTGTTCTTCCCTACCACTTCCTTCAGAGCTTTGTCCACACTTTCCCTTGCTTATAATACACCTTCTATCCCTGTTCTCTGGGATGATCTCCACTTGTTCTACAGATGCAGTTTCAGAGTCCTGCATTCTGGCAAGAAACCTTGACCAGTAATCTGTAAATGTCTTGGCTGACTCTCCTGTCAGCACCCAGAATACTTGTGACTCTCCTTGTTATTTCATTATGTCTGTCGGATACCTTTTCTGATATCCCAACAGAAGATCCTAAGAGCAGTAGATAGATGACCTTTAGGCAGCAATTCTGATTATATATATATAAAGTTCTGCTAAATGGTGAAAAGAAAGAACTTGGAAGAGAGGATTGTCAAGACACAGCTGAAATGATGCTGTTCCTAGTTGGGAGCAAAAAAAAAAGAAAGATTGAGTTTGGGGGCCTGCAGGGAATGTGATACATTTGTGCTCAGCAGTAGGGAGAGCCAACTCTTCTATTGTGTTACATCACACCACATATTTTTAGCATTTTGTTTCTTGATGATTTATTTTGAAATAGCTGTCTTGTTTCCCCCATTCATTTTAAGTTCCTTGTTGTTGTTTTTCAGTTGCTAAGTCATGTCTGACTCTTTGTGACCCCAGGCTACTCTGTCCATTGGGTCATCTAAGCAAGAACTCTGGAGTGGGTTGCCATTTCCTCCTCCAGGGGAACTTCTTGGATCAGAGATTGAACCCAGTCTCCTGCATTGGCAGATGAGTTCTTTACCTCTGAGCCATCTAGGAAGCCCAAACTCCTTGTGGTAGGAGACTTTAATCTCTACCTGGTATAACATCAGAGGTCAGGCTCCAGATTTTGAGAATTAGATTCCGATATCACATTTACAACAATCCCATGTAAATGTGTCAATAAAATGACCACATGATGGTGATCAATGAAATATAAATGGATTATAACTGAGAAATGCATTTTGAGGGCTAGACTTAAACATTACATAATATCAGTATGTTTTAAAGAAGATCAATTAGAAGTTTGTATGTTGGAAAAAAATTGAAAAGGATATAATAATGCTAGTATTAATTCATATGTTACTTTTTAAATTTAAATTTATTTATTTTAATTGGATGCCAGTTACTTTACAATATTGTCTTGGTTTTGCCATACATCAACATGAATCTGCCACGGTATGTTACTTTTAATTGATGATTTTAGACAATCTTTCTTTGTGTTGTAACCCACATGATCCACTAATAGTATCATCCAGACCATCACTAGTGTTTGTGGGGAAACAATTACATATGGATTATTTGGTCTAAATATTTGACCTCTAATACTATTCTCCATTTATAGGCATTAAGTGTCTTTGGATTGGAGAAGGAAATGGCAACCCACTCCAGTGTTCTTGCCAGGAGAATCCCAGGGATGGCGGAGCCTGGTCTGCTGCAGTCTATGGGGTCGCACAGAGTCAGACATGACTGAAGCAACTTAGCAGCAGCAGCAGCAGCAGCAGCAAGTGTCTTTGGAGAGTAGCTCCAAAGCTTTTCTTGTCTTGGGTCAAGAAAAAGTCAATGTGGGTTTGAAAACCATGGTTTTGCTACAAGTTAAATGTGATTTCAAAAAATCTCAGAGAGTACAAATAGGTAATACAGTCAGCTTAAACCTAGGTTGATATGTGATCATCAAACACCTCAAATAGAAACATAATCATAGTTAAATGGAAAATTGAGGTTATGACATAAATCAGTGATGCCTAAAAGATAAAAATTAATATCTGACAATTAAAAATTTAATGTTGTGGGATAGTTGTACTGGAAAGGAAGAGTCACCATATTGGTGGTGGTGGTTTAGTCACTAAGTTTTGTCCAACACTTTGCGACCCCATGGATTATAGCCCACCAGGCTCCTTTGTCAATGGGATTTCTCAGGCAAGAATACCAGAGTGAGTTGCCATTTTCTTCTCCAGGAGATCTTACCAATCCAGGGATTGAACCCAGGCCCCCTGCATTGTATGTGAATTATTTACTGATTAAGCCACTGGGGAAGCCCTAGGATATTAGGATATACTTAATATAAAACATTTTTGGTGAGAAGAGTTTTAACATATATGGCTATTTTATATCTTTTATTGATAAAATACATTTTAAAATTTTATCTTTAATCTATAAAATGTAGGTTGAATTTCTAGCTGTATAAATGGGCTTGTGAAAGGTGTTATTTGCAGGTACTATATAAAATGGTTATAAAATTCCTAGGTAGATATGTCAGATATTTAAAGCAAGTTGTGTTTTCTTTTTCTGCCTCATTGGTACTTTTCTAAGTCCCCCGAAGACCTGAGCTGAGAACTTTAAGCTTTTTCTGTGTTTGTGATGTTGGTTACCTAGCTATTCCCTCTACCCTTAGCCCTACTTTTGTGGTGGCCCAGTAAATAGAGACTGCCTCCTCGGGAATCCCATTGTCACGCCAGGTGCCCTCTCAGGCAGCCACATGTCTCCAGATGAGTTTATCCTCACCTGTGTGGCTCCATACCTGCTTCATTTAGTTGTTTAGTCACTCAGTCGTGTCCGACTCTTTGCCACCCCATGGGCTGCAGCATGCCAGACTTCCCTGTCTTTCACCATCTCCTTGAATTTGCTCAAACTCATGTCGCTTGAGTTGGTGATTCCATCCAACCATCTCATCCTCTGGCACCCCCTTTTCCTCCTGGCTTCAATCTTCCCCAGCATCAGGGTCTCTTCCAATAAGTCAGTTCTTCACATTAGGTGGCCAAAGTATTGGAGCTTCGGCTTCAGCATCAGTCCTTCCAATGAATATTTGAGTTGATTTCCTTTAGGATGGACTAGTTTGATCTCCTTTCTGTCCAAGGGACTCTCAAGAGTCTTCTTCAGCACCACAGTTCGAAAGCATCAATTCTTCAGGACTCAGCCCTCTTTATGGTTCAACTCTCACATCCAGACATGACCACTCGGAAAACCATAGCTTTGACTATACGGACATTTGTTGGCAAAGTAATGTCTCTGATTTTTAATACAGTGTCTAGGTTTGTCATAGCTTTTCTTCCAAGGGGCAAGTGTCTTTTAATTTTGTGGCTGCAGTCACTGTCTTCAGTGATTTTGGAGCCCAAGAAAATAAATCTGTCACTGCTTATATGTGCTTCATGGGATGTAGTTATCCATCCTTGCCTTAAAGACTTTGGGAGTCAGGACTGCCCACCACCACCACCTTTGCTGTTTTCCTTTGCTCTGCTTCTAGATCTTCTAACCTCCAGTTGCTCCCTTGAACCTTTTTCTGGTAAATTTAACAGTAAACTGCAACACTCCCAACTTCAGAGAGCACACAGCAACTTCTCTGAGAAATCCCACTGAAACCCATCTTTCTTGCCTTGTGGTAACAGAGGAAGTACACCCAAGCCCCCCTCTTTGCTGTGTCTCTCAGGAACTCCACCTCATATAGCTCACAGCTCTTCCCCATCCTCAGTCTCTGAACAATTTTTATGTTCTCAGTCTAGGCAAGATCTCTCACTTGACCTCCTTTGATCATCCTTTTTGAAAAATCTGAATGGCAGTCTGTTTCCCACCTCATTTTGATATCTGAAATCTGTTGCCTTTGGGTCAAAACACAGATTTATGTTTCTATCCTATTAGACACAAACATTTCTTATGTTGTTAGTGCATTGAGGCAATATAAGGAAGAGCAAGAGGATGGATTTTGTAACATTGGCCCAATGAAACTTCAAAAACATAATTTCAAAGAAAGGCACCAGGACACAGACTCATTATTAGTCACCCAGGTTTGCATCACTGTGATCCTATGTGGTGACCATGAATTGACTGCTTGGTAACACAAGTCACATTTCCTTAGCGGGTTTGAGACATATAATTGCATACATACTAGGGACTGGGAGAGATCTTATAAGGTTGTTATAAACCAGAACAGTATTGAAATACTTATTATTGTAAATATCCTGAGAATTTATTAACACAGGGTTAGAAATAATGAAGAGAAAACTCACAGCATTGATAATTTTAGAAAGTAATGCATTTTGTGATTTTTATATTTGCATATGTTTTGCCTGCTCTTTTAAATGTTTAAGAGAACCGCTCGTGTTCAATTTTCACTTTTTCTTGGACATAGTAGAAACTTTTAGCCCTCCTCATTATCTATTCTCACTTTTTTTCCTCTTTTAAATAATAGAATCTTCAGATTTTAAGCTGGTACATGGCTGTGGTGTGCTGTGTTGTGCTTGCTCACTCAGTCCTGTCCAACTCTTTGCGACCTCATGGACTGATGGCCCACCAGGCTCTTCTGTCCATGGGGATTCTCCAGGTGAGAATACTGGATTGGGTTGCCATGCACTCCCTTCAGGGGATCTTCCCAATCTAGGGATCAAACTCAGGTCTCCCACTTTGTGGGTGGATTCTTTACCAACTGAGCCACCAAGGAAACCGAAGAATACTGGAATGGGTAACCTATCCCTTCTCCAGGGGATCTTCCCAACCCAGGAATCAAACTGGAGTCTCCTGTAGCAGGCAGATTCTTTACCAGCTGAGCTATCAGGAAAGGATGGAAAGGATGGCACATGGTTACCCAGCTATAAAATATACACATTTTCAGTCTTCCTTGCAGTTAACTGGGGCCATGTGATTAAATCTGAGTCAAAGCATATGAACAGATATGTTTGTAATTTACGGATTATGTTCATCTTAAAGACAAGTTGATTACTATGGGCTTCCTCTTTCTCCATGCAAGTAAGAACACAGATGTGCAATGCCCCAAGTTCTATTATAGAGCAATGAGCAATGTTCTAAGCCTAGATGTAGATAGGAGGAACTTCTATTCTTGAATGACCTTGTGGTAGAGCAGCCCTGTTAGCTAGAATCTGTGGAATTTTATATAAGAAAAATACACACGTGTCTTAATTTTAGTCATTGCATTTTCACATCTCTTTGTTTTAGCGCCTTTACTTCTACCCTTAAAAATATAATAGAATTTAATTAAATAAGTATTTTATTTTTGCATGACAAAACAACCCCCAAGTTTAGTGGCAGAACAAAAATTTCTTGCTATCTCTTATAGTTCTGTGGGTTGTCTTAGGCTGGTTACTTCTTCCATGGAATCTCTTACATAACCTCAAATAGATCCTGAAGTTAGAGTCTTCTGAAACCTCAACTGGTTTGGACATCCAAGCAAGCTTATTCACATGAGTAGAAGTAACGGTAGCTGAGAGCTCAACTGGAGTTGGTACTGAAACTGGAGCACATATATGTGGCCTTCTGCATATAGCTTAGGTTTTTCACTGCATGGTGTCTGGGTTCCAAGAGTGAATATTCTGAGACTTGGACAGAAATGTCAAGGCTTCATATCACCCAATCTTCGAAGATCCAGAGCATCACTGGTCATCAAGACACAAAGGCCAGTTGAGAGTCAAAAAGAAAGAGGTCAGACTCCACATCTCAATGAAAGAAGTAACAAAGGATTTGCAAACATCTTCAATCGATCACATTAACCACATAAGAATTTTTCCCCAGAAATTCTTTCTAAAATATTCTGTAAGAATTGAATCGCCAGTCTATGTCTGATGCAGGATACAGCATGCTTGGAGCTGGTGCATGGGGATGACCCAGAGAGATGTTATGGGGAGGGAGGTGGGAGGGGGGTTCATGTTTGGGAACGCATGTAAGAATTAAAGATTTTAAAATTAAAAATAAATAAATAAATAAATAAATAAATAAATAAAATTTAAAAAAAATAAAAAAAAATAAAATAAAATATTCTCATTATCTTAACAAATCATTTTTCTATACCAAGCCCATTTTACATTGCAAACTTTAATAGATTGATCATTAATTACATTGGAAACAATGGTTAGTATTTCTCTTCACCCATCAAGTGCCATAAGAACTAAGTAATCTTTCATGTGTGTGTGCTCAGTCATGTCCGACTTTTTGCAACCCCAGTGACCTTAGCCCACCAGGCTCCTCTGTCCATAGGATTTCCCAGGCAAGATTATTGGAGTGTGTTAATGGCAACCCACTCCAGTGTTCTTGCCTGGAGAATCCCAGGGACGGCGGAGCCTGGTGGGCTGCTGTCTAAGGGGTCACACAGAGTCGAACACGACTGAAGCGACTTAGCAGCAGCAGCAGCAGCCATTTCCTTCTCCAGGGGATCTTCCTGACCCACGGATTGAACCCGAGCGTCCTGCATTGGCAGGAAGGTTCTTTACCACTGTGCCATCTGGGAAGCCCCTAGCAACAGTTAAACTGATTAACTTTACATCAGAAGAAAGTGTTAATAAAATCAAAGACATTAAATTCTATGAATGAAATACTAAGGAGCCACTGCCAGGGCCATGCTGTGACTGTTAGCTAACCTTTTTGAGACCTTGAAATAAGTGCTTTGCCAGATTATCTCATTTCTTCCTCACAGAGTCCAGTGAGGTATGTTCTATTATCGTTTGTCGAATTACATAATTGCACTATTGTATGTTTACAATTGTAAGGAAATGAAAGCTTGGATTAAGTAAATTTCCCAAAGTCACAGAGATTAAAAATGGCTGAACTCAATTCAGGGTTCAAAGGCTAAGCCACAAGGCTAAATCTAGATCCCCACAGCTTTCTTTTGAACAAAGATTGTCTTTTATACTTTCCTGTATGGTAGTAACTTGATTAAGGAAGTTTCTGCTTTTTATTTATTTTTTAATATTGACTTTTGTATCAATATGTGAGTACTTTCTTCCGTTTCTTTCTTTTGAATAGTAGACAAACTAAATTTTTCTAGTGCTTCCAAGTATATCTTGTGCTTGTTAAGATTAATTTTTTAAAATTTAAAAATAATGACACAGAAAAATTACATTATTTCACATTCAAGAATCAGTTATTATTTGTATCTGGAACAGTTTTAATCCTTTCCTCCCTATAGTTTCTATATCAAGTTTATATTGCACTTACCATTTTGTGAACTGCTGTGTATTTTTTTACATGTTCTATTATAAACATTATAATCTGAAAACATTCTAAACATCCTATTAAAAACTTTGGTAGTAGAGACCACTTCAAACAGACACAAGTAAAATAGTATAGTGAACTCCATGTACTTATTACATATCATTAAAGTGGCTAGTATTTCATCTGAAACTATTTCTCCTCCCCTGAGCTCCAATCACTGTATCATTTCATCTAAACATTACTTTCAATATTTGAATGTTTTCAGTCTTATCATGAACCATATTTTGCTGACATAAAAAAAAAATCTGGTTGTAACTGGAGTCTTATTACCATGTTCCTGACCAGAACATCCACACTATTCTGTGAGTATTCTACAAAGAAAAAAGTTTCAGTGCTCTCATAGGAATATTTGTGTCATCTGAGGCTTCCTGTAATTAACTTCCATTTTGTCAAATTCTCAACAAGATTCTCTATATTTACATGACACATTGAAATACAAAATATATCAGATTAATGAAAAAGCAAAGCTCTGTTATTAATCACTTTTAAAACCACGAAATCCACAACTGATAATTTTGAGAACATAATAAATTATAGAGATAAAGACACATTTGAAAGTTCTGATATAAACATCAAAAAGTGAACACAAGGTTTATCTTAAAATATTAACAGCTCTGCATTGCAAAATTCTTCTCTTATTATAGATTCAACTTGTTTTAACCCTCACATTGATACTCATCTTTACCCAAGAGAGTATTTTTATAAAATTATTTTATATCTTTTGTCCATAATGAAGTTAGTGAGAAATGTCTGCCTTCCAAATACTGCTTCAGAGACTTTGCTAAAATTCTCTCAATAATCCTTTGGGAGACAAAAACATCAGCAAGAAATAAATGAGAGAAAAAAAAGTCACTGTGACAGGAACTAAAGATTATTTATGAGGTATAAAAATGTCTGAGATCCAGTAGCAAGGACATCTGGTTCTATGACTATAAGCAAAAGTCTGTCAAAAATTTCATTTAAAAACCCATTTCTAAGGTTTCAGCTCTGCTGATTCAGTTCCCATGCATCCCAATCTAACTTTTAAAAAACTGGTGATCTGAAATCACATTTGCCAGTCCATCTGGGCTGAGGACTTAAGAAAAAGAACAAAAGTAAAAAGTATTTTACTCTAGAGCATATTAACTCTTTCTACATTAATTGCTTTTTCTGTAAATTATGTGCTCACTTTTTACTTGAGATACAAATTACGAGTTATTTCTATATTGTTGGTTCACTTTACATTTAATTTTCATGTTTTTCCTCTCTGCTATCTACTATGTACATGAACGTTGAGGTTACACTCATGTCCCGTGTATTCACTAGTGTTATTTGATTCCTAAGCTATGGTTTTCCCAATAGTCATGTATGGATATGAGAGTTGAACTATAAAGAAAGCTGAGTGCCAAAGAATTGATGCTTTTGAATTGCGGTGTTGGAAAAGACTCTTGAGAGTCCCTTGGATTGCAAAGAGATCCAACCAGTCCATCCTAAAGGAGATCAGCCCTGAATATTGATTGGAAGAACTGATGCTGAAGCTGAAACTCCAATACTTTGGCCCCCTAATGAGAAAAACTGACTTATTTGAAAAGACCCTGATGCTGGGAAAGATTGAAGGCCAAAGGAGAAGGGGGTGATAGAGGATAAGATGGTTGGATGGCATCACCGATTCGATGGACATGAGTTTGAATAGGCTCTGTCCAATAGGTGATGGACAGGAAGGCCTGGCCTGCTGCAGTCCACGGGGTCGCAGAGTCACACACGACTGAGCAACTGAACTGACTGACTAACTGAACTGTTGTTAATTAAAAACCTTAGTACTTGATACTTCCCTGGTCATCCAGAGGCTAAGCCTCCATGCTCACAATGTAGGAGGACAAAGGTTTGATCCTTGGTCGGGGAACTGGATCCCACATGCCACAATTAAAGATCCAGCAAGCCGTAATGAAGATCGAAGATCCCATATGCCCAGTGCAGCCAAATAAATTAAAAAAAAAAACACTTGTTTTTTTTTTTTTTTAATTGTAAACTTTTTATTTTGTGTTGCAGTGTAGCTGATTAATAATGTTGTAACAATTTCAGGTGAACAGTCAAGGGACTCAGTATACATATACATGTATCCATTTTCTCCCAAACTCCCCTCCCATCCAGGCTGCTATATAGCATTGACTTGCTTCCTTTCATGAATGCTTTGGTTCCATTCGCTTCTTGTGTCCGACACTTTGCGGCCCCATGAATCGCAGCATGCCAGGCCTCCCTGTCCAACACCAACTCCCGGAGTTCACTCAGACTCACGTCCATCGAGTCAGTGATGCTATCCAGCCATCTCATCCTCGGTCGTCCCTTTCTCCTCCTGCCCCCAATCCCTCCCAGCATCAGAGTCTTTTCCAATGAGTCAACTCTTTGCATGAGGTGGCCAAAGTACTAGAGTTTCAGCTTTAGCATCATTCCTTCCAAAGAAATCCCAGGGCTGATCTCCTTCAGAGTGGACTGGTTGGATCTCCTTGCAGTCCAAGGGACTCTCGAGAGTCTTCTCCAACACCACAGTTCAAACACATCAATTCTTCGGCCCTCAGCTTTCTTCACAGTCCAACTCTCACATCCATACACGACTACAGGAAAAACCATAGCCTTGACTAGACGGACCTTAGTCGGCAAAGTAATGTCTCTGCTTTTGAATATGCTATCTAGATTGGTCATAACTTTTCTTCCAAGGAGTAAGCTTCTTTTAATTTCATGGCTGCAGTCACCACCTGCAGTGATTTTGGAGCCCCGAAAAATAAAGTCTCATGCTGTTTCCACTGTTTCCCCATCTGTTTCCCATGAAGTGATGGGACCAGATGCCATGATCTTCGTTTTCTGAATGTTGAGCTTTAAGCCAACTTTTTCACTCTCCTCTTTCACTTTCATCAAGAGGCCTTTTAGTTCCTCTTTACTTTCTGCCATAAGGGTGGTGTCATCTGCATATCTGAGGTTATTGATATTTCTCCCACCAATCTTCATTCCAGCTTGTGCTTCTTCTAGTCCAGCGTTTCTCATGATGTACTCTGCATAGAAGTTAAACAAGCAGGGTGACAATATACAGCCTTGACATTACTCCTTTTCTTATTTGCAACCAGTCTGTTGTTCCATGTCCAGTTCTAACTGTTGCTTCCTGACCTGCATACAGATTTCTCAAGAGGCAGGTTGGGTGGTGTGGTATTTCCGTCTCTCTCAGAATTTTCCACAGTTGATTGTGATCCACACAGTCAAAAGCTTTGGCATAGTCAATAAAGCAGAAATAGATGTTTTTCTGGAACTCTCTTGCTTTTTCCATGATCCAGCGGATGTTGGCAATTTGATCTCTGGTTCCTCTGCCTTTTCTAAAACCAGCTTGAACATCTGGAAGTTCACAGTTCACATATTGCTGAAGCCTGGCTTGGAGAATTTTGAGCATTACTTTACTAGTGTGTGAGATGAGTGCAATTGTGCGGCAGTTTGAGCATTCTTTGGCATTGCCTTTCTTTGGGATTGGAATGAAAACTGACCTTTTCCAGTCCTGGGACCACTGTTGAGTTTTCCAAATTTGTCGGCATATTGAGTGCAGCACTTTCACAGCATCATCTTTCAGGATTTCAAATAGCTCAACTGGAATTCCGTCACCTCCACTAGCTTTGTTCGTAGTGATGCTTTCTAAGGCCCACTTGACTTCACATTCCAGGATGTCTGGCTCTAGGTGAGTGATCACACTATTGTGATTATCTGGGTCGTGAAGATCTTTTTGTACCAAACTCTTCACAAACCTTACCTCAAATCTTCACCCCACAACTCTGCAGGGTGAATGCTGTTACTCCTTATGACAGCTAAGTTAACTAAGCATCAGAAAGCCTAAGACATCTGCCTATGGTCACCCAAGTTTGGAGGATCACAGTTTTGGTTTGGGGGAACAGAGTTTTGTCTGCATACAAAGCCTGTTTGTTCTTGAATATTATCTGAGTAGGTGACAGAAGTATCTTGCTCTAATGTTCATGTCCTTATGGAACTTTTGAAAGTGAAAGTTTCTCAGTCATGCCCGACTCTTTGCAACCCCATGGACTGTTACCCACCCGGCTCCTCTGTCCATGGAATTCTCCAGGCAAGAATACTGGAGTGGGTAGCCAGTCCTTTCTCCAGGGGAATCTTCCTGACCCAGGGATTGAACCCAGGTCTTCCACATTGCAGTCAGATTCTTTATCATCTGAGAAACCCTACTGTTGATATAATAAAATATCCCTTTCAGTTACATCATTGGCTTCTTTTTGTGAAAAATATATAATTAAAATAAAGTATGTTAAAGTGTGTCTATTTACAGATACATAAAGATTGAATTTAGAGGAATCTTTAAAAATAGTTTTAGTTCAGTTCAGTCTCTCAGTCGTGTCTGACTTTGCGACCCCATGGACTGCAGCATGCCAGGCTTCCCTGTCCCTTACCAACTCCCAGAGCCTACTCAAACTCATTGGTGATGCCATCCAACCATCTCATCCTCTGTCACCCCTTTCTCTTCCTGCCTTCAATTTCCCAGCATCAGGGTCTTTTCAAATGAGTCAGTTCTTTACATCAGGTGGCCAAAGTATTGGAGTTTCAACTTCAGCATCAGTCATTTCGATGAATATTCAGGACTGATTTCCTTTAGGATGGACTGGGTGGATCTCCATGTAGTCCAAGGGACTCTCAAGAGTCTTCTCTGACAGCACAGTTCAAAAGCATCAACTCTTCAGCACTCAGCTTTCCTTATGGTCAAACTCTCACATCCATACATGACTTGGGAAAAACCATAGCTTTGACTAGACAAACCTTTGTTAGTAATGTCTCTTCTTTTTAATATGCTGTGTAGGTTGATCATAGCTTTTCTTCCAAGGAGCAAGCGTCTTTTAATTTCATGGCTGCAGTCACCATCTACAGTGATTTTGGAGCCCTCCCAAAATAAAGTCTCTCATGGTTTCCCATCTATTTGCCATGAAGTGATGGGACCAGATGCCATGATCTTCGTTTTCTGAATGTTGAGTTTTAAGCCATCTTTTTCACTCTCCTCTTTCACTTTCATCCAGAGGCTCTTTAGTTCTTCTTGCTTTCTGCCACGAGGGTGGTGTCATTTGCATATCTGAGGTTATTGATATTTCTCCTGGCAATCTTGATTCCAGCTTGTGCTTTATCCAACCCAGCATTTCACATGAGGCACTCTGCATATAAGTCAAATAAGCAGGGTGGCAATATACAGCCTTGACGTACTCCTTTCCTGATTTGGAACCAGTCTTCCATGTCCAGTTCTAATTGTGGCTTCTTAACCTGCATACAGATTTCTCAGGTGACAGGTCAGGTGGTCTGGTATTCCCATCTCTTTCAGAATTTTCCACAGTTGATTGTGATCCACACAGTCAAAGGCTTTGGAGTAGTCAATAAAGCAAAAGTAGATGTTTTTCGGGAACTCTCCTGTTTTTTCGATGATCCAGTTTAACGTAATACAAAAAAGAAGTTTTTTTATTCTTTCAATGTTACATTTCTAAGTCTAAAATATTCAGTATCCCTATCTTCTGTCTACCAGACAGAGACATGGAACTTAGCAGCCACCATCTGAGCTCTCCTCCATGCCATCTTCCATGTCTAGAATTTTAATCCTAATTTTATAAAATCTATATCTACATATAGCTGTCCATAGTAACTAGCTTTTAAAGCTAGTAGTTTCATTTACCTGTGCTCTGTACATTTGTTTGTGATCATGGTTCTCAGTGAAGTACTTCACTGATTCTTTTTAGTGATGTTCTGTGGCTATTAAAATCCATTATTCCCTCTATGTCTGAAATGTTTTGATTTTATTATGAGAAATCTGAACTGTTTATGGAATTCCAGGTTGACTGCTATTTCCTCTCAACAATTTTTTTTTGCTGTGGAGAAGTCTGCTGTCAATCTAAGTGCCCTTTTCATACAGATAAGTTTTCTTTGTTGGGGAATGTTATTTGAGAGATAACTTTTACTAGTATTTTCTTCTCTTTGATTTTTGGAAATGTTACTGCAGTGTATTTAGATGTAGATTTATTTTATTTATGCTTCTTATCTTTTGATATTCACTTTCTGTCTGAGAAAACATTTTTTAAAAATTTTGAAAAACACTAAATAAATGTTCCTTTTAATATTGCCTTCTTATATACTCCTCTTTTTGAAATCTAGAACCCCTTTAATGCATATGTAGGCACTTCTCACTCTGGTTTTCATGTCTCTTAACTCTACTCTCAAGAGTTAAGCACATTTTTATTTCTGTGTATTGGCTTCAGTAATACCATTGTTTATTAATTATCTCATCATACATCTAATTTTATTTTCTTGGGCTCCAAAACACTGCAGACAGTGACTGCAGCCATGAAATTAGATGCTTGCTCCTTGGGATAAAAGCTATGACAAACCTAGACAGCGTATGAAAAACTAGAGACATCACTTTGCCGACAAAAGTCTGTGTAGTCAAAGGTATGGTTGGTTTTTCCAGGAGCCTGTACAGTTGTGAAAGTTGAGCCATAAAAAAGTCTGAGTGCTAAAGAATGGATGCTCTGGAACTGTAGTATTGGAGAATACTCTAGAGAGCCCTTGGACAGCAAAGAGATCAAACCAGTCAATCCTAAAGGAAATCAACCCTGAATCTTCATTGGAAGGATTGATGCTGAAGCTGAAGCTTTAGTTCTTTGGCCACTTGATGCAAAGAAACTGGCTATCTGACGCAAAGAGCTGACTCATAGGAAAAGACCCTAATGCTAAGAAAGATTGAGGCAGGAGGAAAAGGGGTGATAGAGGATGAGGTGGTTGGATGGCATCACCAACTCAATGGACATGAGTCTGAGCAAATTCTGGGAGACAGTGAAGGACAGGACAGGTCTCAGAGAGTCAGACATGACTTAGTGACTGAATAACAGCAACAACAATTACACACTGTTTTTATCAGATTAAGTGTTTTCTGGCAAAGGAAAGTACTTTTCAGCAAATATATTTTTGAGCACTCTGGGGATTGAGTAGGGCAAATTTGTAGAAGTTCTGCAAAGTTAGCAGCAAAGAGGCCATGAAAACCTGGGGAGAAGTCTAAGACAATCAGGCAGCCAGACAGTGGAAGCAGTGATGGTACATTTCATTTTCTTTCTGATTGTGCTGGACACTCACTTTAAAGCTTTTGCCCCACTACTGGATAGCATCAAGCCTATCCTCTCCCTGACCCTGTCTCATGATTGTACAGTTGTTTGTGGGCTTACTGCTGCTAAGTCACTTCAGTTCTGTCTGACTCTGTGCTTCCCCATCCCTGCGATTCTCCAGGCAAGAACACTGGAGTGGGTTGCCATTTCCTTCTTCAGTGCATGAAAGTGAAAAGTGAAAGTGAAGTCACTCAGTCGTGCCTGACCCTCAGCGACCCCATGGAGTGCAGCCTTCCAGGCTTCCCCGTCCATGAGACTGTCTAAGCAAGAGTACTGGAGTGGGGTGCCATTGCCTTCTCCGTGTTTGTGGGCTTAGGGTCTCTCTAAGCTTCAGTTTTAGGACTAAGGCAAATTACCTTGAGCTTGAAGGAATTCCTCCTTTTCCTTCTGCACCATTAAGGCTGTCCCTTCTTATGTCAGTGGGGGTAAATTGAGCGTTAAGTATTAAAGGCATTATGATGCAAATCAGGCAGCAGCCAGAAAAATACTTTTCTATGATAGCTGTTCCCCTGGAGGAGGGCATGGCAACCCGCTCCAGTATTCTTGCCTGGAGAATCCTCTTGGACAGAGGGGCCTGGCAGGCTGCAGTCCATGGGGTCACAGTCAGACACTACTGAGCGACTAAGCACAGCACGGTAGCTGTTTAACCCTGTTTGTTGCAAAGGTAATTAACAGAAAGAATTCTACAATGATTCTTTCATGTATTTTTGGTATAACTTTACGTAAGACCTTACGATTACAAATCTGTTTTCTAAATTCCCATTTGCACAGTCCTGGTCATACATTTAGATTCTGAATGCCATTAGCCAAACCTAATAGTTATTTGGGCTTTCCGCCTCCTGGCTTTCTTTAGCTCATTATCTTGGAAATCACCAGTTTGAATTATAGTATTTTTTCTGTATATTTACACATATCGATAGAGATAAATGTCCACTGAAATCCAGTAATACTCCTCAGGGAGTGCCCAGATAACCAGAGTACAATGTAGAGGAAGTTTTTTTCACAGCTTTTGTAATGTACTGCAAACTAGGTTATGGTCTCCTTTTATCTGCTCTTACAAGATTGCATGCTTACACCCTCTGTGGAACTTATGCAGAGAGGTATTAGCTTCCTAGGGCTGCCATAACAAAAAGCCATAGAACAGGTGCTTAATGACAGAAATTTATTTGCTCATAAGTTCTAGAAGATCAAGATCAATGTGTGGGCAGTTCAGGTTCTACTGAGCCTTCTACTGAGGCTTCTCTTAACTTACAGATGGCCATCTTTTCTTTGTTTTCTTCACCTGGATCCTTGTCTGTGCATTTACATCCCTAGTGTCTCTTTTTATATCCAAATTTTCTCTTATAATAGCACTAATCAGGTTGGATCAAGCTCCACCCTAACAACTTCATTTTAACTTGACAGTGAAGTGAGGTGTTAGTCCCTCAGTTGTGTCTGACTCTTTATGACCCCGAGGACTGTAGCATGCCAAGGCTCCTCTCTCCATGGAATTTTCCAGGCAAGAATAGTGCAGGAGATTACCATTCCCTTCTCCAGGGAATCTTCCCAACCCAGAGATCAAACCCAGGTCTTCCCTCATTGCAGGCAGATTCTTTACCATCTGAATCACCAGAAGTATTTTAATTTAGTCATCTTTTAAAGACTCTATCCCAAAGAGAGTTACACTGTGATGAGTTACTGTGAGTAGGGACTTTAAAATACAAATTGGAGGGAAGGCAAATAAAGCCCATGAGAGCAAATACATTGCATTTGTTCATTTGATCACTTTTCTATTGGAACTAAAATGAGCTACTTGAAGGCAGAAATCATGTCATTTTTACCTTTGTGTTCTTTATGTCCATCACTTTGATACTAAAGATGTATTTAAAGAATTCAACGAGTTTAAGACTGTAATTGTGATGTGATGTGGCATGTAAGACAGTTTTACATTTGCTGCACTCAATATGCCAGCAAATTGGAAAACTCAGCAGTGGCCACAGGACTGGAAAAGTCAGTTTTCATTCCAATCCCAAAGAAAGGCAATGCCAAAGAATGCTCAAACTGCTGGACAATTGCACTCATCTCACACACTAGTAAAGTAATGCTTAAAATTCTCCAAGCCAATCTTCAGCAATACATGAACTGTGAACTTCGAGATGTTCAAGCTGGTTTTAGAAAAGGCAGAAGAACCAGAGATCGAATTGCCAACATCTGCTGGATCATCAAAAAAGCAAGAGAGTCCCAGAAAAACATCTATTTCTGCTTTATTGACTATGCCAAAATCTTTGGATCACAATCAACTGTGGAAAATTCTGAAAGAGACGGGAATAGCAGACTACCTGAGCTGCCTCTTGAGAAACCTATATGCAGGTCAAGAAGCAACAGTCAGAATTGGACATGGAACAACAGACTGGTTCAAAATAGGAAAAGGAGTATGTCAAGGCTATATATTATCACTCTGCTTATTTAACTTATATGCAGAATACATCATGAGAGACACTGGGCTGGAAGAAGCACAAGCTGGAATTAAGATTGCTGGGAGAAATATCAATAACCTCAGATATGCAAAAAGTGAATAAGAACTAAAAAGCCTCTTGATGAAAGTAAAAGAAGAGAGTGAAAAAGTTGGCTTGAAGCTCAACATTCAGAAAACAAAGATCATGGAATCTGGTCCCATCACTTCATGGGAAATAGATGGGGAAACAGTGGAAACAGTGTGAGACTTTATTTTTGGGGGGTTCCAAAATCACTACAGATGGTGCTTGCAGCAATAAAATTAAAAGACCCTTACTCCTTGGAAGGAAAGTTATGACCAACCTAGATAACATATTCAAAAGCAGAGACATTACTTTGCCAACAAAGGTCCCTCTAGTCAAGGCTATGGTTTTTCCAGTAGTCATGTATGGATGTGAAAGTTGGACTATAAAGAAAGCTGAGTGCTGAAGAATTGATGCTTTTGAACTGTGGTATTGCAGAAGACTCTTGCGAGTCCCTTGGACTGCAAGGAGATCCCACCAGTCCATCCTAAAGGAGATCAGTCCTGGGTGTTCATTGGAAGGACTGATGCTGAAGCTGAAACTCCAGTACTTTGGCCACCTGATGCGAAGAGCTGACTCATTGAAAAGACCCTGATGCTGGGAAAGATTGAGGGCAGGAGAAGAAGGGGATGACAGAGGATGAGATGCTTGGTTGGCGTCAGTGACATGATTAACATGGGTTTGGGTAGACTACAGGAGTTGGTGATGGACAGGGAGCCCTGGCATGCTGTGGTTCATGGGGTCGCAAAGAGTCAAACAAGACTGAGTGCCTGAACTGAACTGAACTGAACTGACGCATTTGGTTGGGAATGATGGGTGTCCAAGGGACTTACCTTCAACTAAATTGTCCCTATGAAGAAATTCCTAATCTCGCTTGCTATACATTCAGGAATAGTGAGGAATATATTTTTCTACTTAAAAATAACACAAGGAAAGAAATCATGAGAGAACATGTAAGAATATGTGTATATATTCGAAGAAATTAATATACATTGGTTTCTATGTCAGATAACCTAAGCCACATTGTACCTTCAAAGAGCTTATAACTAATTTAGGAACAAATATTTTCAAATGTTTAGGAATCTGTAGGAACAAAATATGGACAAAGTATGGATTGATGGAAAGGTATTTGCAAGTACCACAATGGTTACACTGTGGTTTCAAAAACTGTCTGGTTTTGGTGACAAAAAGTCATGACTTCACCAAGGACTCCAGGTTAGAATTGTGTCTTTTAAGAATGAAGGGGCTCGGAGTTCCCTGGTGGTCCAGTGGTTAAGACTTCGCCTTCCAAAGAGGTGGTTCAGGTTCGATCCCTGGCTGTGGAACTAGGATCTCACACGCCTCGCAGCCGTGGCATGATAACCAAAGTATATAAAACAAAATATGAAACAGAAACAACGTTGTAACAAATTCAATAAAGACTTTTAAAATGGTCCACACCCCCCCCAAAAAAAATCTTAAAAAAGGTGAATAAAGGGGGTAAGCAGGACACCTTAAGTGGTTGGTTCCAAGGTGTGGAAATCAGTGATGGTGAAGTTATCAGGAGACACTTGAAAAAGAAAAACCCATATAGCTTTCACAGCGCAAAACTTGTTATTATCCTATTGATTAACATTGCCTTTTAAAAAATGTTCTTTCAGCTCTGAAAAATGAACTGTCATAAACATTTCAACGATAACATAAATTGTGTACCCAGCATAAACCCAATGTTTTCAATGGATAAGTAGCTAATCAGTCATAACAAAATGACTTATCCTTTGTCTAGCTGGCACTGGAGTTAACATTCTGAGATTTAGGTTGTGAATCATTAGGTGTTGATGTTTGTTTTTTTTCTTTTCCTCCTCAGATAATAAGTAGGGAAGAAAAATAGTAGCAGTGGAACAATACTTAGGATATCTTGATGTCAGGAATCTACTATTCTAGATTTATATGAAATTTCCCCGTTAGCTTAAAACTGACAATTGGCAAGTACTTTGTCACTTTCTCAAATACACATTCCATGACATTACTTAATTTTTTCTTTATCTTTTTAGCTCTAGGTGTTGTTTCCAACTCTTTATGGCCTGGATGACAGTTTATATTGTTTTCAACAGAAAAATCAAGCCACACTTTAGGTAGACCTCTTGGAAAATACAAATCTATCAGTTGACATTGGCTGCATTTCTTGTTTTTTTTTTTTTTGTTTTTTTTTTTTAACTTTTCATGGTTTACATTTCTTTCATGTTTATCTTAGGAGACATATGTCCTAGCACAGAATGCAAATTATAAGTATGAAGAGTTCTAAAAGAGTTTCCATTTGATATTTAAAAGTAACATTATTTTTATTGCTTGGAACAGTTTAGGAGGTGTGCCTTGGGGCTCAGGTTTTTATGTTTCATTTTTTACAGTTTTTCCAGACTCTTTTATAGGTGGCTGTAATTAAGGTTATTTAATCATTTTACTGAAAGTAAATTGCAAACCAGTTAAGAGGCAAATAGCTTTTATATATTTACCGTACACTTTCACACAAGAAGTTGAATTCCCTTCCCTCTTCATTCTGTTCTTTGGTGTGTTGCACTCAGATTATTCCTTATCTTACTCCCCTTTGCACCCTGGATTGACCTTCTTCTCTGTGTGTCAGATAGCTTCTGGATGGGTTCAGCTAGTGATAGGCACTGTCGGGAGACTGGCAGGTGATAGGAGAGCTCAAGGTATTTTCCTTTCTCCCTTTGTCTCAAACAACATGCCCATCCATATCTGTGTTCTCCCTAACACCAGCTCCCACCCAGCATGTCCACCTAGCTCTCTCCAGTGGAGCCAAGCTTCTGCATTCCAGTAACCCCATCTATTCCCTTTGTCCCAGCTTATGGGCGGTAGCAGCTTCTGCTCCCTCTAATCTCAGAGTTATCACCCTTTCCTCTTGCTTAAAGCCTCAGCTGTATCTATTAAACCATTGCCGCTTCTATTTTAAAGACTTGAAATGGTTATCTTTTCCTGGTTGGATCCTGACTGGTTCACTCCATTCCCTCCGTCTTCACCTGACAGTTGGTAAAATCACACAGTCTTCTTACTTATCACAAGACCTCTGCTACTGACACCATCACTGATAGAGAAATATGTGTGTTGCTGTCTGCAGGGCACAGTGCTCAGTGAAGTAGATGTTACGAGGAATAAAACTAGGTTGCAAGTAGTGGAGATAGTTAGTATGGAAGGCGTGAAGCATGACATCTATATCAGGGCTCTGCACTCATGGATGGCCTAACACAGGCAACTTGTAGAACAGAGATACCAGAGAGCTGTGTCGGGGCCTCTAATTTGACAGAGCTCGGAGATGTCACTTCTTTCTTTATTCATTCACAGACAATTGTAGACTCTAACCAAGTGCCAGGATCTTTGCCAGGCGCTAGGATGAGGCATTAGGCAAGATGAAACATGCGAGAAACAGGCAAGGGTGCCCTCCTTCTGTAAGTTTCAGGAGAGAGTCAGTTCCTTGTCCATACCATCTTCTAGAAGCTGCCTGCACACCTTGGCTTGTAAGCCCCTTCAATCTTCAAATTCAGTTATCACATCACTCCAAGACTTCTGCTTCTCTGACCACCCCCGCCCCCCATCATAACCACACACACTCTTTTACTTATAAGGATCCTTATGATTACATGGGAATCACAAGGCTCACCCACAAGGACATGGGGATATCTCCTCATCCCCATGTCCTTAACTTAATCCCATCCACAAAGTCTCCTGTTTGGAAGATGACATGTTCAGAGGGTTCAAGGATTAGGATGTAGCCATTTGGTGGGGGTGGCAGGTGAGGAGGTATCATTATCCTGCCTACCATACTCCTGACATACCTTGGAAAAGACTGGAGTAGTCGCAATCAGACTTTGCACAGGAGATGTTAAGAGCAATAAATAAACCCCAAGCTTTAAAATCAGTAGATAAATTTGCATTCTTCCCCAACACCCTTCTTAGGAAAGAGTTTTTCAAAATCAGAGGCAGTGGGACCCTTAGAAGAGCTGAGGAAAACACTCAGTTCCTGAATGAACAATGGAAAACTTTTACCTGGGAATAATTTTGCAATATGTGTGTGTGTGTTTTTTTTTTTAAATTTTAGTTTTTTAGGGAATTTCTATGAAACTATAGGTTAAGTAGTAAACAAGTGGGTGGTAATGAGTGATGATAACAGTCTCTTCTAAGCAATTGGAAATCTGTGCATGCTGTGTGTGAAATGAGGGTGGAGTAGTAAGCAGCCATGGGATCTTCCAGCAGCGGCTGAACCCACACACTCTGGGGCACGCTGGCCAACTGACAGCCCTAAGTAGCGTTTATTCATATACTCCAAGGGCAATGGCACAGACATGAACCCCCATGTGAAAGGATAGTCCTAGGCTATGTATTCATATGTTCCAAGGGGACTCTTCCTGATTTTCCACTGAAGATTTCGAGCAGGATGATAGAATTTACGGGAGAGAGAGTATGATCACCAGAGTAAGGAATTAGAGGAATGTTTCTAAGCAACAACAGGGGAAAGAAATGGACACCTGACAAGGCCCTGATTGTGCCCGCCTTCTGGTGGATTTTATGATTTGCGAAGTGAGCTCTAGGACTTGTGTGGGAAAATATCCTGGAAGAGCAGAGTGCTTCTTTAGGGAAAAAGCATTATTCTATAAGTCTTAGTGTGTATTGCATATCTCAGCTCTGTTCAAGACAGTCAGTTAAAGCCTATTTTCAATTTTATGTTTGTTCTTAAATGTCTATTTATCACCCTCCTTTCTCTACATATGAGATTCCAAGAATGGCTCTAAATTACACATCTAAGAAGTTGAATTCAAATCAACTATCAACATTTGGGGCAGATAAAGGACTGTGGTAACACTGAAAACTGAGGACAAGGATTATGTTGCCTATTTTTTCCTTCCAGTGACCTGAAGTAGCCTTTTAATTATCAAAGTGTCATGATGAATTATTTCACCAGAGGATTCAAGATTTCACATCTAGTTCCCAATCTAAATTTATGCACACTGAGGGCACAGGTCATTCTATTCAAGCCAAGAAATGAATTTTCCAATAAACAATTTATCACTTTCTAGAGTAGGGGGTAAGAAAGGGGGTGGAGGAGCGTAAGGTCTGTTTTTCTCAGCAGTTTGATTCACAGGGCTTGGCTTAATTAAAAAACAAAACAAAACAAAACTCTGTTTTGTTTACTAAACCCTCTTTTTTCCCAGAAATGTTTCATGTCTGGGGATGGGGGAATTTAGATCAGCAACAGGTATCAGGAGAGAGACCCAGGATTAGATGCTAACATAAGGAATGGGATAAGGTGACTGTGAATGTTACATAGAATATGTTTGAAAGTGAAAGTGAAAGTTGCTCGGCCATGTCCAACTCTTTGAGACCCCCTGGACTGTAGTCTGGACTTCCTTGGTGGCTCAGATGGTAAAGTGTCTGTCTACAATGCAGGAGACCTGGGTTCGATTCCTGAGTTGGGAAGATCCCCTGGAGAAGGAAATGGCAATCCACTCCAGGACTATTGCCTGGAAAATCCCATGGACAGAGGAGCTGTAGTCTGCCAGGCTCCTCTGTCCATGGAATTCTCCAGGCCAGAATACTGAGTGGATAGCCATTCTCTTCTCCAGGGGATCTTCCCAACCCAGGAATGAAACCAGGGTCTTCTGCATTGCAGGCAGATTCTTTACCAGCTGAGCTACCAGAATACGTTTACATCCTTGCAAATAATAACCATGCCTTTTTCTCATGTGAAGATACATACTTCCATGCTCATCTTTAACTTTTTCATTTCTCAGTTGAAATAAATTTGTGATTAACATTTTCTGAGATTGCATAAAGAAAGGCCAATGATATTAACTGCCACTTATCTACCATGTGGCAGGCATTGTTCTTGCATTATTGTTAATACTCTCAACAAGTTAAATGAATAATTGACATGCTCACTATTTTATTATGAAGTAATTGAGGATCAGATGACTTTTCTAGTAAACAACTTAGTATTTCACAAGGAGAATCCAATCCCGAAGTGTGTCCTCTTTCTATAATGATTTATTGCCTTTTTCAAGGGATATCACTGAAAATATTCTCAAGCTGTGAGGTAGATTCATCGGAGAAATATCCAGGGACCAGGAATCAGGAATGAGTTACTCAGCTGATGCTCTAGACTCCTCCTTTCTCTCTCTCTCTCAGCTGTATCTCTTTGATTTCTTAAATTGGATTTCTTTCTTTTACCATTTAATCAATTTTTTTTAAGCAGAGCTGTTTTCTCCTTCCAGGAAAAACTAGAACAATTTGAACTTAACCATCCAAGGTCATGCATTTTCACAGTTACACTTTTACTAATGGAACATAATAGAAAAATTTCCAGTTATAATTTTGCAATATTATTGTCATCACATTTTCTATCTATGAGAGTATTTGGATATAATACATGCAAGTGACTATGTTGAAGATCACAGATACATGCCCAGATGTAGAAACTCCAATTTGTAGATGCTTAGCAGAATTCAACAAATCAGCCACAACACTCTCATTGTTCTTAATTTAATAATATTATTTAGTAACTAGTAACAGAATTAGCACTCAAAATTAAATGTATTTATCTTGCCTGATGTATGCTGTGGTATTCTTAGTTTATTTGCTAATATGCTGACTGTGCTGTTCATTAAAGGAAAGGAATGTCAAAGATGCTGTTTTTTACCTTTTGAATATATCCTTCTCTTTAGAATTATGTTTCAAACTTTAAGTTATAAAAATCAAAATTCTTTCAGAGAATTTCTGAATAGTCATTTTTTCCCTAGAGGTGTTTTTTTTAGAAATTACAGAAACAAGTAACTGCAGGGTTAAGCTTGTACTTACTTGCTTTTTATGCAGCTCAGACATAGTAAGATAGTTTCCCCACCCTAAAACCAGAAGCTTATGCTTGTCAAGTATGCGTTTACTCTTGAGCTGTAATAATTTTTTACTTCCTTCAGGATGACTTCTGCAAAATTCAGTAATGTTTTGCCCCAAGGAAAATTCTATGGACAAGTTTTGTTTTATTTTTCAGAACACATAGCCTATTCTTCCAAGTAAGCATAGTGTTGAGATATCTATGTGAATTAACTGCAGGGATTTAAATAGGTGTCTGTGCTTTTAGAATGCTTTCCAGATATTGCATGAATGTGTGTTTTAAACAGCATTTATCCTAGGGGAGCACACAGGACCTTTTGTTTACAAGAGCCACTCTAATGCCTGCTATTTCTTACAACATTCCTAGGCTTCCAGACAATTTTTGTGTTTCTCCCTGGGGATGCAAATATGGAACAGGGAGGTAGAAAGAAAACCAAATACTTGGTTTTAATATTTTATCTTTTCTTTTGCCTGGTTTCTACTAATATTTATAAACATACTGGGACATCAGAATGGGAAACAATAGAGCATAATAATATAACAATAAAAAAAAACCTAGGACAGAATTGGGTTTGAATTTCAATTCCACTATTTACCAATTATATGGTGTAGAACAGATTACTACACCTCTTTAAATCTTTTCTTTCCTTGTGAAATAGAGATTGTGATACATACATGAAATGGGTATTAAAATTCTATGTCCTATACAGAATGGGTATTCAAAACAAGGTTAACTGAATATGAATGTGATTTTATAAGTAACAAAAGATTAGTTCAATGCAAATCTTAAATATCTTTTTTTAAACCACTATAAAGTCATTTTGGGGATAACATGGAAATTACAATCTTCATTAAGTTATAATTATCTGGAGAATGAAGAATAAACATGCAGGAGCAAACATACTGTAAATAGAGTGGAACATTTATCACAGCTCTGAATAAATGGACACTAAGATCTGTTACTTTTGGTAGAGAAGTGAAAGGTTAAGAATCATGTGACCTGGAGTTGATAGCATCTCAGTGGTTAGAGGGAGAAGGCAATGGCAACCCACTCCAGTACTCTTGCCTGGAAAATCCCATGGACAGAGGAGTCTGGTAGGCTGCAGTCCAGGGGGTCGCAGAGCTGGACATGACTGAAGCAACTTAGCAGCAGCAGAAAATGTGTTAAGTACTTTTTGCACATAAGAATACAGTCATTTTGTAAATCCTCTTCTGATTGGTAACAGAACAAATAATCCTCTTAGACTATCGTAAGACTGCTATTAGAAATATGCTATTTCATTATAAGTGTATTTAAATACCGAATAGCCTAAATTTTACTCATTTTTACCTCATATCCATGGGCATAGAAATAAGTGTAAGTTTCTCATGGACAAGAATCATAAAATGAAGCAGTGTTAGTTTGCTGGGGCTGCCATAACAAAGCATTTCACCAGGTTGGGTAGCTTAAACAACAGAACATTTTTTTCTCACAGTTCTGAAAGCTGGAAATCCAAGATCAAGGTGTTGGTAGTGCTGCTTTCTTCTAAGGCTCATGAGGAGAGGATCTGTTCTAGACTTCTCTTCTTGACTTGCAGGTGGTTGATTTCCCCCTATGTCTTCACATTGCCTTCCCCCTGTGTAGATCTGATAGTTCAAGACATTTTTGCATCAAATATATGAAGTAAAACTTTTTCTTGTCCTAAAAATCACATAAAGAAATAGCATTCTAAGTTAAGTCAAAACAGAAATCATCCACATTGGAATATTCTGGGCATTTGAAGCAGGCCAGACCACAAAAGCTAATTTAGGCTTGGAAACTAGATGGAATGATTACTGGGATACAAGCTCAGTTCCTCTTTGCTTTGCAACCAAACCAGAAACATACAATCAAAAGGATACAACTGATCAAGGCTACCAGTGAGTGGACATGTCTTTCTGTCACGTCCCTTTCTTCTTCCCAAAAGCATGTCCATAGGTTGGATATGGTGGGCTTGGTAGGAGACTGAAAACCTATCAGTTCAGAGGATTCCCAACTGAATGTAGCTTATATACATTCTTTGAAACTGAAGATGGTGGACACGGATGAGGATGAAGGAGGTATGGAACCTCAGGATTCAAAGTGAAAGTGAAAGTCACTCAGTTGTGTCTGACTCTTTGCAACCCCATGGACTATACAGTCCATGGAATTCTCCAGGCCAGAATACTGGAGTGGGTAGCCTTTCCCTTCTCCAGGGGATCTTCTCAAACCAGGGTTTGAACCCAGGTCTCCCGGCTCCACTATATTTCTAGTAAGAAAATTCTTGCTAAACCACAAGATATGCTTCCAAATTCTATTTCTAACTGTGCCATTGAGTCACTTGAGGTTGCTAGGAATAGGCATGGCCTATAACCATTTTCCAATGAAGCAAAGAAAATGAGCATGTAGTAAGTAAAAAGCATGTTGTAAAACGTAAAATACTATGCCAATTATCTATTTTGAATGTTGTCAATAAATAAGACAGCTATAACTTTCATTCTTCAGTAAGGAAGTAGGGATATACGTTGAGTTCTGATTGTGTTCTAGACACTCTGCTAAAGATTGGGGATACCGAGGTCAGAAAGACAGATGTGATCTATTTTGCCTGTAATGCATAGTATGGCAATTTGGACCTAATTTTTATAATGCCAGTCTTATCAAGACTTCTGCCTTCATCCTCAGTTATGTCTGACTCTTTGCTATCCCATGGATTATAGCCCACCAGGCTCCATTGTCCATGGGATTCTCAGGCAAGAATATTGGATCAGGTTGCCATTTCCTCCTCTAGGGGATCTTCCCAACCCAGGGATCAAACCTGTGTCTCTTGTGTCTCCTGCTTGGCAGGTAGATTCTTTACCACTGCACCACCTGGGAAGCCCTATTAAGACAGATACTTACTACATTAAACAGTTGTTTAAAAAAAAAAAAGGCCCAATAAGCCTCCAATTTAGTAACAATGTAATGGATTGGCTTCCATAATTCCAAGATGCTAAAGCGAAATATATTTAGTGGTACCATCCCATTCTCTCCTCTTCTTTATGTACAGAGAACACAGTCTTCAAGTGTAGAAAGAAAGAACGTTTCTTTGCCAATTTCTGCATTTGTTCTCATGTCTATTGATTCTGACACTTTTCAATCTTCTGCAGATTCTGACTCTTTTTTTATAGGGATAAGCAATTTAAAGATCTAGTCCTTTAAGGAGAATCTAAATGACCCTAGGTCTTGGCCTAGGAAGTGCCAGGTGAAGAATACAGCAGTAGGGACCTTGCATCATGCTGGTCATGCAAGAATAGGGAATATTCAAACTCTCCATACTGCAAATGGAGTCACAAATGTTGTTTCTCTTCATGGATAGGAAAACTGGGATTATTACTGTTATAGTTATAATTTTAAGAAGTTAGACAAATTCATTACAGACTCTCAGAAAACTATAACAAAAAATTAAGGGTAATTCTTTGCATTAACTATTTTAATCTAATATTCAACCTGTCTAAAACTCAGAGAACATGCCCTCAGTGCTTTTGGGCAACAGTTTTTTAATTGAGATCTGAAGAACTCTCTTTCTGCATATCTTTCAAGTCTAAATAGCTACGCTTGCAATGAATGTGCACCAACGTCTTTTACCTTCCTTCCGTTTCAGCAGATTATAGCTAAAAAGCAGTCATAATTCCCAAGCACTAGAGGATGGGTTTTAACTAGAACTTTATGGGCTATAAATTATTGAACAAATAGGCCATTAAATTTCACTAAGATTGGAAAAGTTTACGAGAGTAAAATTCTTACCCAAATCTTAAGTGTCAATGATAGCCCACTGTCCCACAGTAGCTTGAGGTATACATCATATGCCTTACGAGGAAAGAAAGTTCTGTGGTTTTTCTATTTTCCGTTGTACTCTAGGGTGATCTGAGCATCATTTAAAAGTTCCTGTCAAAAATGCATACCAAGAGTTCAAGAGTTCATCATCTCTAAAAGACCCAATGAAGAAAAATTTTCTTATTTGGGCATGTAGAAAAACTGGCTTCCTAGGTGGCTCAGTGGTAAAGAATTCGCCTGCCAATACAGAAGACAGGGATTCAATCCCCGGGTCAGGAAGAACCCCCCGAAAAGGAAGTAGCAACCTACTCCAGTATTCTTGCCTGGGAAATCCCACGGACAGAGGAGCCTGCAGGGCTACAGTTGCAAAAGAGTTGGACACTGCCTAACAGATAAACAGAGCTGTTAGACATTCTGGTTATGTCTTTTAAGTCTTCTAATTTCTGATCTTTTCTGGAAAGAGGGTGTAAAGAGAGCAATTTCAACCTCCTATATTCTAATATGTTATATTCTAGTTGACGCCTCTCTTCTCACATGGACCTCTACCATTGTCCCTGATAACCTTGGGTGTATTCACATTTGTTGTGTAATAGGTGGACAAGAGAAGCAATTAGATCAGTTGTGAGGAGTAATCTTCATCCAAAAATTCCCAAAAATTTCCAAATATTAATTTATCACCAAGAATTTTCCAGACAAATATTTAGTTTAAGGTTATCACTCAGTTACTCCGTCACCCATCCTTCCGGACTTGAACAAGTCTCCAAAGAGATTACTCTCTGGTCTCAATTTTTTCACTAAGAAATGAGAAGCTTGGTGGTTCTCAGAGCCTTTCATTTTGATGTGTCAATAGAACTGAATTAGCAACACTGATACACAGATTCACCAGATGGAGCCATGGTTATAGTATTTGTAAATAAATGAGTATCGGTTAGGGAATAACTGGAATTTAAACCATTTTTTTGTTGTTTTTTGATTTTTTTTTAATGTTAAGGTTGGCGTTAGAAAGTACTTCTAAGGTAGTCTTTTTAAAAGGAAAATATATATTTTAATAAATGACTATTTCAGCAGTTTCTAAATACTCCAAATAAATTTTGGCATTAATTATTTGTAACATAGGTAAGATGGGATTATCTGTAAGAATATCAGAGAATATCAGGAATATCAGATTCTTATATATATAAATATATATATGTAAATTACTAATATTTTTGATCCCCTAACATATGCCAAGGACTGTTCTAAATATGTTTCATGTATTAATTCATGAAACATACTATTATTTCTCAAATACTATAGAGTCAGTATAATTGTTATTTTTATTTTACAGATGAACCAACCAGGAAGAGAGCTTAAATTACTTGTTCAAGATTAAATAGTTATAGTAGAAGAGCCAGGGCTTTTATCCCACAGTCTGGCCTCAGATTCTGTTTATGAATATCCCACTATTCTGCCTTTCTCAACCAATTTGAGCAAGGTCCTTGAGTAGAGGGTATAGTCTCTTGAAAAGACAAATAAGTATTATATTTAAACACAAAACAGAATGTCTATTCTCTCCCTTACCATCTTCCTCTGAAGAAAATGTCACACAGAATAAAAATTTCTTGTCAATCTGCTTATTCTTACTCTTTTTCTTTCTTTTTTCCCTAAATACCAGCTGAATTTTTTTTTTTTTATCTTCCTCACCTGTTCTTTTCCCACCTTCCAGATCTTTTTTTTATTCTTTCCCGGAGGTTATATGTCCTTCACTTTTGAGTTTCTCTGATTCCTCTAGCTTGTCCAGTACTGTATCTGCACATGTACTAAATAAACATAGTTCAATATGAAGAGAGCCCCCGAAAGGGCTTTTAGAGAAGGGCTGAGTAAGCATATTACCTTAATATTTATTGTCCCTGTGCTTTATTGACTATTCCAAAGCCTTCGACTGTGTGGATCACAATAAACTGTGGAAAATTCTACAAGAGATGGGAATACCAGAACACCTGACCTGCCTCTTGAGAAACCTATATGAAGGTCAGGAAGCAACAGTTAGAACTGGGCATGGAACAACAGACTGGTTCCAAATAGGAAAAGGAGTACGTCAAGGCTGTATATTGTCACCCTGCTTATTTAACTTCTATGCAGAGTACATCATGAGAAATGCTGGACTGGAAGAAACACAAGCTGGAATCAAGATTGCTGGGAGAAATATCAATCACCTCAGATATGCAGATGACACCACCCTTATGGCAGAAAGTGAAGAGGAACTAAAAAGCCTCTTGATGAAAGTAAAAGAGGAGAGTGAAAAAGTTTGCTTCAGGTTCAACATTCAGAAAACTAAGATCATGGCATCTGGTCCCATCATTTCATGGGAAACAGATGGAGAAACAGTGGAAACAGTGTCAGCCTTTATTTTGGGGAGCTCCAAAGTCACTGCAGATGGTGACTGCAGCCATGAAATTAAAAGACGCTTACTCCTTGAAGGAAAGTTATGACCAACCTAGATAGCATATTCAAAAACAGAGATATTACTTTGCCAACAAAGGTCTGTCTAGTCAAGGCTATAGTTTTTCCAGTGGTCCTGTGTGGATGTGAGAGTTGGACTGTGAAGAAAGCTGAGAGCTGAAGAACTGATGCTTTTGAACTGTGGTGTTGGAGAAGGCTCTGGAGAGTCCCTTGGACTGCAAGGAGATCCAACCAGTTCATCCTAAAGGAGATCAGTTCTGGGTGTTCATTGGAAGGACTGATGCTGAGGCTGAAACTCCAATACTTTGGCCACCTCATGTGAAGAGCGGACTCATTGGAGAAGACTCTGATGCTGGGAGGGATTGGGGGCAGGAGGAGAAGGGGACGACTGAGGATGAGATGGCTGGACGGCATCATCGACTAGATGCACATGAGTTTGGGTGAACTCTGGGAGTTGGTGATGGACAGGGAGGCCTGGTGTGCTGCAATTCATGGGGTCACAAAGAGTCGGACACGACTGAGCAACTGAACTGAACTGAACTGATACCTATATAGCTTCAAGTATAGGTGTCGTAAGGGTAATTCAGTTGTCAGTCATTTGAAATTTTATGGGTTTCTCCATCTTAAAATGTCAATCTTGAGGTTTACTTCCAGTTCTAGAATTCCCAAGATAATGAAAATAAAGAACTATTTGGGGCCAGTATTTGGGCCTGTGTCATCTAGGCAGAGAAGCGATAAGTTCTGGCTACCATCTTGTTTTTCTGAAAACTCACAGTAATAGGTCAAAAGATAATGCCTGCTTTGAAAAACATGTAAATTATGGTTTGCTTTCACATGTAAAAATTTCTGTCTTTCACTCTAACTCACAAGATGAACTGAACTTCTTAACTCTGCTCCTGACTATTAGGGTAGGCAGAAGTGTAGCCTAAAAAGAGGTGCCCTAAGAAAACTGTTTTGTCTTAGAAGGAAAAGAAAAAAGTGAATTGGGCTTATGCAGGAAGCAACCTGGAGATTTTACACTGAATTTTAGAGCTGTGGAGCTTCGCTATTTCAAGAATAGCACATTTGAAATTAGTCTTTTAGTGCAAAGACTAAACTCTTAAAAATGGCTTGAAGTTAAATTTTAAGTGGGCAACTAGCTTATAAAATTGAGTTACAATTTATTATCTCCAATTTATGAAATTAGTAACTGATTTTATTCTTCCCAAATTTCAGAGGATGAATTAATCAGCACCTGCTCCTGCGTGAGTATGTGAGCTCATGTTTGCTAATAGAAGGAAGAGGGATACATCAGGATGACTCACCACTGATGCAAGACATTTTCACTTTTGCCTTGAGACAAGGGTGAAACACAGATGAGTTTGCATCTGAACACACTATTGATTAATCACTATGATGACATTTAAATCATCATTCTGCATTGTGAATGCTTGAATAAAAGCTTTATTTTCTAGAGATGGAAATCATCTGTTTTTTTCCTCCACATATTCACTAAACTTACAGAGGCTATCAGAAGTTAACTATTGGGAATGAACTGTCAAAGATGCCAGGAAAATTTCTATCTGTAAAGACCTGAAATATAATAGGTAGATTAGAAAAATATACATGAAAATTCAAATACAAATAGAATAATCCAATTCAGTGATACTTCACAGTTCTTGGAACTTTTCTTATCTGGGTAGATAAAATTGCTGGTTTGCTAAGGATAAACAAGAAAAAAAAAAGTAGCCAAATTAGATGCCAAATAGTAAGTACTTAAATACACATATTTTGTTCCTGGATACCTCCCCAGATTTTCACTCAGAACCTAATTCTTCTTAGCTTGCATATACTCAGTAAGTTTGATCATATCTTCTTCCAGCCCTTAGCAGATTAAAAGTAACTAATTAGAAAGTGGAGGACATTTATGTGTAAGAACTTTAAGAATATTAAGGAGTAAAAGTAGATTACTTAACAATCAGACAATAAGCAGAATAATTTGATTTAAATGCTCACAAGAATCACATACAAAACACTCCTGCAGCTTCCCATAGGCCATGCAGAATCAATGTTTTAGAGGAGCATCTAGAAATGTATAGGTATAACTGTGACCTCAGTTATCATTAAGAGGTGTAGAGAATCCTCTAGGTGTGAATTTACTTGAAAGGTTTTTAATTTTAAAATATATTATTTTAATTATTAATATTTATTTAATTAAATCTTTGCTTATCTCAAAGGCTGCATTCTCCAAAATGGCTTTTTCATAAATTTAATTTAAGACGAAAATAGAAGAATGATCACAAGGCACTGTGCAAATAAAGAATCAGGTATGTAGCAGTCATGGTATTCTTGTTAGAGCCAGAATCATCTCTAGCAGATGCTATACCTGGGATTACATTTAGAATTAAGCACAATTTTGCCAAGTTGCTCAGTAGCACTTTCAGCTAAATTTTTTCTAGAAATACCATAAGAAGCACTGAAGAAAGGGTCTAAGATGAACCTCTCAGGACCAGCTGTGAGGTATGAGATTGAACAACTTCAGATACTCCTACAATTCTCTTTGATGGGAAAGAGGGGCATCATCTACTAGAACTATGAGAACTGATGTAAAGCAATGATCTCTAAACTTTAGTGGCCTCCAGAGTTGTATCTCTAACCTTACCCATTTCCTCCTAGGAAATAATTATTTCAATGAAGAAGAGAAGGAATATCTATAATCTGTATCTTTGTCTAGGATGTCAAAGATGATTCATTCTCTTAAATCAGAGAAAGCCAGAGAATTGTAAGCAATCGTGTCTCTTTAGCCAATTTACTACCTGCTGCTCGCAAGGGAGGCTCATGAATGATCATTTCCAGCATCCCCTCTCTGAAGTTTCTGGTATTAATTTCTCCCGGACTACCTTGTGGCCTTGGCAGCTGGATAACTGTGTGATTCTGTCTCAAATATCCCAATCAATTTTTTTTTTAATATTGGAATATAGTTGCTTTACAGTGTTAGCTTCTGTTGTACAATGAAGTGAATCAGCTATATGTACACATAAATCCCTCCCTGTTGGATCTCCCTCCACCACCGCATCCCATCCATCGAGGCCATCACAGAGCGCCCAGCTGAGCTCCCTGCCCTATGCAGCAGGTTCTCACCAGCTGTTTTCTTTGCATGTGGCACTGCACATACGTCAACTCCAATCTCCCAGTGCATCCCTCCACTGCCCCCAGGGTCCACATGTTCGTTCCCTATGTCTTCATCTCTACTCTTGTCCTGCAAATGGGTTCATCTGTATCATTTTTCTAGGTCCCATACATATGTGTTCATATACGATATTTGTTTTTCTCTTTCTGACTTACTTTACTCTGTATGACAGACTCTAGGCCCACAGACCTATGTCTCTACCAAAGACCTAATATGATTCTTTTTTATTGGTGAGTAATATTGCCTTGTTGGCCACCTCATGTGAAGAGTTGACTCATTGGAAAGACTGATACTGGGAGGGATTGGGGGCAGGAGGAGAATGGGACGACAGAGGATGAGATGAGTGGATGGCGTCACCGACTCGATGGGTGTGAGTTTGAGTGAACTTCGGGAGTTGGTGATGGACAGGGAGGCCTGGCGTGCTGCGATTCATGGGGTCACAAAGAGTCAGACACGACTGAGCGACTGAAATGAACTGAACTGAACTGAACTGAATACTGCCTTGTACATATATTTACCACATCTTCTCTATCCATTCATCTATTAATAGATATTTAGCTTGCTTCTCCATGTCCTGGCTATTGTAAATAGTGCTGCAATGTGATTAATTATTAGAGAAAAAGCAGATGAAGACTACAATAAGGTATCACCTCACACTAGTCAGAATCAGTTCAGTTCAGTCGCTCAGTTGTGTCCTACTCTTTGTGACCCCATGAACCACAGCATGCCAGGCCTCCCTGTCCATCACCAACTCCCAGAGTCCACCCAAACCCATGTCCATCGAGTCGGTGATGCCATCCAACAATCTCATCCTCTGTCATCCCCTTCTCCTCCTGTCCCTAATCCTTCACAACATCACTGTCTTTTCAAATGAGTCAGCTCTTCACATCAGGTGGCCAAAGTATTGGAGTTTCAGCTTTAGCATCATTCCTTCCAAAGAAATCCCAGAACTGATCTCCTTTGGGATGAACTGGTTGGATCTCCTTGCAGTCCAAGGGACTCCCAAGAGTCTTCTGCAACACCACAGTTCAAAAGCATCAATTCTTCAGCACTCAGCCCTCTTCACAGTCCAACTCTCACATCCATATATGACCGCTGGAAAAACCATAGCCTTGACTAGATGGACCTTTGTTGGCCAAGTAATGTCTCTACTTTTGAATATGCTATCTAGGTTGGTCATAGCTTTCCTTCCAAGGAGTAAATGCCTTTTAATTTCATGATTGAAATCACCATCTGCAGTGATTTTGGAGCCCAGAAAAAGAAAGTCTGACACTGTTTCCACTGTTTCCCCATCTAGTTGCCATGAAGTGATGGCTGGATGCCATGATCTTCATTTTCTGAAGATCTTTAAGACTACTTTTCACTCTCCTCTTTCACTTTCATCAAGAGGCTCTTTAATTCTTCTTCACTTTCTGCCATAAGGGTGGTGTCAGGCCATCATGAAAACATCAACAAACAATAAATGCTGGAATGGGCATGAAGAAACAGCTGGTGGGAATGTAAACTGATACAGCCACTATGGAGAACAGTATAGAAGTTCCTTTAAAAAAAAAAAAAAAACAAACAGTAATAGATATGACCAAGCAATCCCACTACTGGGCATATACCCTGAGAAAACCATAATTCAAAACCAAATGATTTAACAGTTATTATCGGAGGACTTGTTTGATTTAATTTCAGCAGCACTGATGGCATATTGCATTTTTTTTTGAAGTATGATCAATTTATAATGTTATGTTAGTTTCAGGTGTGCAATGTAGTGATTCAATATTTTATAGATTATATTCCATTTAAACTTATAAAACATTGGCTAAATTCCCTGTGCAATACAATATATCCTTGTAGCTTATTTTATGCTTAGTTGTACACCATTCTCTTTAAGACATATCTCTAAAAAAAGTTGTGTTGAGAACTACTTTAAAGCAATATGCTTCTTCCACACCTGACTATTTCGATTTCAAAAGAAAATTCGAAGATTAGAAAAGGAACAGTGATTTTATGAATTTTTGTTACTTTGATAACTATTACAGGGCCTTATAGTTTAACGCTAATGTCTGTGTCACTGACTCAATTTAGTTAATTCATTTCTGTTTGTTCAGATATAAGGTGCTGTATTCGTCTATGCTTGTGAAATTCATTATTTCTAGGAAGAAATCAAGTGGGTAAATAAAAAGAACACACAAGAGAAAAATATTAAGTCAGCTTTTGTAAAAACACTACAGATTTTATTAAGCTCCCAGCAATTTTTCATATAGTTTTAATATGAATTTTGAGGAATGTTTATAATGATTTTACTTGGTATTTTTTGTTTAATCATAACTGTAAAATTGTTCTCACATGAGAAACTCATCAATTTCTAGTTCTCAAACTATGTTCTTGACATTTTAATTTATTTTCTGTTTTGACTTAAAAGCCTAAAGAAAAAAAATTAGCTAAAACATATTCATATCTGATAATTAAAACATATAATTTATATTTTAATAAAACATTGTGTACTCAGTCACTAAGTTGTGTCTGACTCTTTGCAACTCCACAGACTATAGCCCACCAGGCTCAGACTCTGTCCATGGGATTTCCCAGGCAAGAATACTGGAGTACTGTTATATTAAGAGAGAGTGGCCTTTAATTCTAATTTTTATATTAACATATTTGGGGGCCAAGTTTATTTTCTTAAAATAACACAGTACTACTTACATAATAAAAGTCAACGGTTAGGTGAAATTAAATAAAAAATAAAATTTATGGAAAATACATGTAAGAAATACACTTGTGATCTGCTAATATATTTTTATTTAGTTATGTATCTATCACATTACTTAGTTTATTGTTCTAGAAGAACACATAAGTACTTCGTGAAGGCTCTTCGTGAAGTTGCTCAGTCGTAACCGACTCTTTGCAACCCCATAGACTGTAGCCTACCAGGCTCCTCTGTCCATGGGATTTTCCAGGCAATAGTACTGGAGTGGATTGCCATTTCCTTCTCCAACATAAGTACTTGGGAGGGGGCATATTTTTAGGATTTTTAAGAGTATATGGAAACTCTGAAGGCTAAGAATGCCTTTTATTTCACTGGAATCTAATTCCAAATATAGTTCTTGATAGATTATATGAACCTGGTAGAATGGCTGCATTTTCAATGACTATACCTGTCAAGATAATTTTTTAAAAATGAATTCATTATTCACTTACTCATCCTTTTATCAGTGGAAACATATTTCTTGAATATATTCTATATGCAAGACTTCATATTTTATGTTAGAAAAAAATGAATAAAAAGGACATAATGTTTAAACTGCTCAGAATTCTTAAGATAAAGACAAAGTAATGATCAAGCCTTTCTGTCAGTCTAGACGAATCTTGATACAAAAACAGAATAAGAACAGAATAAACAAAAAGGATACTCTAAAGTCATTCATAAATAAACAAAAGTTATAACAATTAAGCACACAAAAAATCATTAAGCAAAGATATATTGAATGAATAATTTACCATGGTCAGGGTCTATCTGAAAAAATACAAGCATTTTAAACATTAGAAAATCTAGTGCTGCAACTTACTACCTATTTTACCATGTTACCAAACAGAAAAAAATATTAATATAAAATATTTTGCAAAAGAGTACATAAAACCATTAACATAAAAGAGTCTAGGAAGATAACAATACATATATATGTATTTGGTTGGCAAAAAGTTTGGGTTTTTCTGTAACATCTTGTGAAATATATATGTATCTGTATGTGTATATTTATTAATCTATGAATGAATTAGTAGAAAATGAAGATGTTTAAAAATTATGAGTAACATACACTGATACCATATTCAGAAGACATGAAGGAGAAGTTATATTTACTTGCTTGAAAGTTAAAGATGAAAAACATTTCATATAGGGAAAGATACTTCCGTTAAAAGGCAAGTTATAGACTATTGTTTCTGGATAAGATGGAGTAAACACTCCTTTATCTTCCACTGAACTCAGCTATAAAACTTGGACAGAATGTGTGACCAGCTATTTGAGAACTCTGAGAAGTAAATATAAGAAGGCAGTTGGGGAAGAAAAACAGAATTCAGAGTACCCCTGAGACAGCTATGAGTTTGCCATTGTTTTCATCCTCTGGTACGCCCTGGCCAGAACTCTGCACATTTCAAACCCAGAAACGAGTACTCTGGAGAAGACAAATCTAGGAGAAACCTTTCAGTTCTAGTTCAAGGAACAAGAGAGAAAACTCTTAAAGCTCAGATACAGCTGTAGGGAGGGAGGAGATTTCCTGCATTTTTTTTCCCCCTTCTTTATCTTCATTATTTAGGGAAAATGGTAGTAATATGAGGTTTTAAAATTATTGATTTATCATTTATATTATTGGTATTAATTATTCCTTGAAGAAAAAAATTATTTCCCTGAAGGAGAAAATGTGGCATAAAAATCACATTGTTCTAGAAATATCAATGGCTTTTCCAAGACGTTGTTGTTCAATCACTCAGTCATGTCTGTCTCTTTGTAACCCCATGGACTGCAGCACACTAGGATTCCCTGTCCTTCACTATCTCCCAGACTTTGCTCAAACTCATGCCCATTGAGTCAATGATGCCATCCTCTGTCAGCCACTTCTCCTGACCTCAATCTTTCCCATCAACAGGGTCTTTTCCTATTCCAATGAGTTGGCTCTTCTATCAGGTGGCTGAAGTATTGGAGCTTCAGCTTCAGCATCAGTTCTTCCAATGAATATTCAGGGTTGATTTTCTTTAGGATTGACTGATTTGTTCTCCTTACAGTCCAAGAGACTTTCACGAGTCTTCTTCAGCACCATAGTTCAAAAGCGTCACTTCTTCAGCTCTCATCCTTCCTTATGGTCCAACTCTCAGATCTGTACATGACTAGTGAGAAAACCATAGCTTTGACTAGACAGACCTTTGTCAGGAAAGTGATGTCTCTGCTTTTTAATATACTGTCTAGGTTTGTCACAGCTTTTCTTCCAAGGAGCAAGCATCTTTTAATCTTATGGCTGCAGTCAACATCCACAGTGATTTTGGAGACAAAAAGAAAATAAAATCTGTCATTGTTTCCATTGTTTCCCCATCTATTTGCCGTGAAGTGATGGGACTGGATTCATGATCTTTGTGTTTGAATGCTGAGTTTTAAGCCAGCTTTTTCACTCTCCTTTTTCATTTTTATCAAGAGGCTCTTTAGCGCTTTAGTTCCTCTTCTTTTTCTGCCATAAGGGTGGTGTTATCTGCATACCTGAGGTTATTGATATTTCCCCCAACAATCTTGATTCCAACTTGAGCTTCATCCAGCCCAGCATTTCACATGATGTACTCTGCGGATAAGTTAAATAATCAGGGTGACAATATACAGCCTTGACATTCTCCTTTCCCAATTTTGTACCAATTCATTGTTCCCTGTCCAGTTTTGACTGTTGCTTCTTGACCTGCATACAGATTTCTCAGGAGGTAGGTGAGGTTGTCTCGTATTCCCATTTCTAAGAATTTTCCAGTTTGTTGTGACCCCACAGTCAAAATCTTTAGTGTAGTCAATGAAGCAGAAGTAGATGTTTTTTTGGAATCCCCTTGCTTTTTTTTTATGATCCAATGGATGTTGGCAATTTGATCTCCCCTTTTCTAAATCCAGCTTGAACATCTGGAAGTTCTCAGTTCATTTACCGTTGAAACTTCAGTTGGAGAATTTTGAGCATTACCTTGCTAGCGTGTGAGATGAGTGCAATTGTGCAGTAGTTTGAACATTCTTTGGCATTGCACTTCTTAAGGACTGGAATAAAAACTGACCTTTTCCAGTCCTATGGCTACTGCTGAGTTTTCCAATTTGCTGGCATATTGAAGCATTCAATATGCATCTTTTAGGATTTGAAGTAGCTCAACTGGAATTTCATCACCTCCACTAGCTTTGTTCATAGCAATGCTTCCTAAGGCCCACTTGAGTTTCCAAGACATAACATTTCAAATCTTAAAGTACATGGTAAGCAGACAAATAAGGAGACGGCAACATGCCTCCTATGTACAGTGCAATATTTAAATCATAAAATAACCTCCACTAAGTACAACTGGCAAGTGAGAAACCAGTAGGAGCCAAAACTTAAAGGGAGGGGATGTTTCCTCTCTTTCAATTGGTCACTCTGCCAAGTTGTTTGTGAAGTCCTGGGCTCATTCCCTCTGTGTGTTGTATCAGAAGGATGTGGTATGACATCTTTAAAATGTTGAAAGGAAAGAACTAATGACTCAGAACTCTATATCAGTGAAAATGTCCCTCAGGACTTAAGATGAAATAAAGACATTCTCAGATGAACGCACGCTATGAGTAGTTGTTGGCTGCAGACCTTCTTTAAAAAAAAAATTGCTAAAGGAAGTTCTTCAGACAGAAGGGATATGATAGCAGAAGGAAACTTGGAACATCAGGAACGAAGACAGAGAAACACAAAGGGAAAATATCTGGGTATATATAGTACCTATTTTTCTCCTCTTGAATTTTGCAGAGTATGTTTGATGGTTGAAAGCATAAAATAGAACATTCTCAGAAGGAAGTTTTCAGTGTTTGTAGTGGTACTATGTTATATAGCTGAAGTATAATATAGTTTTTATTTTGTAAACACCACTGTATTAAACTTGCTATACATTGAAGGATATAATATATATTTATATTTGAATTGTACATATGAATTGGATGTTATAGCTAGTTTATAGTTTTCATTGTGTTAGAGGTATTTTCACTGAACAAGGTCAATTGGTTACCTCAGTATCACAACCAATATAGTCCGAGGGATCATTTCTCCCCAAGTTTGTGCTGTACTTTATTATAGAAATCTGTATTTCTGTGACTCATAAAGTTGGTGAGGTGGGATGACTGCACTTGCTTCCTGGGGCAATAAAGACTTTCTGTGCCTCAAAAAAAAAATAAAAGAAAGAAAGAAAGGGGGAAAATGTACTATGTACTATGTTAATAACTGAGAGAAGTTAAAGGGAATTTATAGTTTCTGCATTGCAATTAGGTGATAATGTATTAATTCTAAATATTAATAGACTGTAAATAATAAGTTTGAATTCTTTAATTCCTAGAGTAAGCTCTAAAAAGTTATATAAGTGTATATAGTCAAAATGGTTATGAGTGATATTTTGAACAGTTAACAAGCAAAATATTAAAAGAAAAGATGAAAACATCAATTGCCAAATGATATTCAATTTAGAACAAATATAAAATCTTTCTTCAGAGTCCCTGTGGAAGTTTCACATAATATATCCTTGATATTTAAAAGACATTATCCAATATCTCTTTAGGGGTAGGTTCAACAAAGACCAGTGAAACAAGTTGAATGAAGTAGCTATAGGATTTTTTAAATGTTCCTATTGTTACAGCTATTTGATTTATGAAAAAAGCAAATGATATCATTCAACATCAACTCGTCACATTCAGTTCAGTTTAGTCACTCAGTCGTGTCCGACTCTTTGCGACCCCATGAATCACAGCACGCCAGGCCTCCCTGTCCATCACCAACTCCCGGAGTTCACTCAGACTCACGTCCATTGAGTCAGTGATGCTATCCAGCCATCTCATCCTCTGTCGTCCCCTTCTCCTCCTGCCCCCAATCCCTCCCAGCCTCCCCTCTGAAAAGATCAGAGTCTTTTCCAATGAGTCAACTCTTCGCATGAGGTGGCCAAAGTACTGGAGTTTCAGCTTTAACATTATTCCTTCCAAAGAAATCCCAGGGCTGATCTTCTTCAGAATGGACTGGTTAGATCTCCTTGCAGTCCAAGGGACTCGCAAGAGTCTTCTCCAACACCACAGTTGAAAAGCATCAATTCTTCGGCGCTAAGCCTTCTTCACAGTCCAACTCTCACATCCATACATGACTACTGGAAAAACCATAGCCTTGACTAGACAGATCTTAGTCGGCAAAGTAATGTCTCTGCTTTTGAATATGCTATCTAGGTTGGTCATAACTTTTCTTCCAAGGAGTAAGCGTCTTTTAATTTTATGGCTGCAGTCACCAACTGCAGTGATTTTGGAGCCCCCCAAAATAAAGTCTCACACTGTTTCCACTGTTTCCCCATCTATTTCCTGTGAAGTGATGGGACTGGAACTGGACATGAAACAACAGACTGGTTCCAAATAGGAAAAGGAGTACATCAAGGCTGTATATCGTCACCCTGCTTATTTAATTTGTATGCAGTGTACATCATGAGAAAAGCTAGGCTGGAAGAAGCACAAGCTGGAATCAAGATTGCTTGATCTTCGTTTTCTGAATGTTGAGCTTTAAGCCAACTTTTTCACTCTCCTCTTTCACTTTCATCAAGAGGCTTTTTAGTTCCTCTTCACTTTCTGCCATAAGGGTGGTGTCATCTGCATATCAGAGGTTATTGATATTTCTCCCGGCAATCTTGATTTCAGCTTGTGTTTCTTCCAGTTCAGCATTTGACGTACTCCTTTTAAGTAATATTAAATACTCCTTACCATTTCCTTTGAATAATTAGCGGAAAAAGAAGGAGACTGAGGGCAGGAGAAGGGAGCGACAGGCTGAGATGGCTGGATGGCATCACAAGCTCAATGCACATGAGTTTGAGCAAACTCTAGGAGACAGTGAAGGACAATGAAGTCTGGCATGCTGTAGTCCATAATGTTGCAAAGAGCAGACGCAACTTGTCACTGAACAACAACAAAAAATTTGATGTGTGTTGGGCTCAATTTGAGAAATGAATATTATAATTTATTAAAATTTTCTTTGTTTTACATGGGAATTTGAATGCTACATTTTATTTTTAGTTTTATCCCATTAATGATTAATACTTGTACATTAAACAGGCAAATTTCTGCTGCTGCTGCTGCTAAGTCTCCTCAGTTGTGTCCGACTCTGTGCAACCCCATAGATAGCAGCCTACCAGGCTCCGCCGTCCCTGGGATTCTCCAGGCAAGAACACTGGAGTGGGTTGCCATTTCCTTCTCCAATGCATGAAAGTGAAAAGTGAAAGTGAAGTCGCTCAGTCGTGTCCGACCATTCGCGACCCCAGGGACTGCAGCCTACCAGGCTCCTCCGTCCATGGGATTTTCCAGGCAAGAGTGCTGGAGTGGGGTGCCATTGCCTTCTCCGAAGTTTCTACTAGATGCTTTATTTTCTGTGACTACACCAAGGACAACGTGTAAAACTTATGGAGTAGCTGGAACTCTCATGCCCTTCTAGTGAGAAGTATACTTTGAAAAGTGATACTTAAAAGTGATACTTTGAAAAACCATTGGCAGCATCTATGAAATGCATACAAACCCTAGATATTAGTTTTTTCTTTCTGTGTACCAAATTACCACAAACTGTCACTTTAAATACAACCATTATCAGCTCATGGTTCTGCAGATCAGAAGTCCAACAGTGTGACTCTAATCCTCCTTGTATGAGGAGCCCTGTTTCATCAAACCAGCAGTGATGAAGCAAGTATTTCATAGGCTTGAAATCTCCCTGACTTCCTCTTTTGCTCCTGGAGAAAACTCTTTGCTTTAAAAGCAAATGATATGATTAGATTAGCCCCACCTGGGTATCTCCCCAGCATAAAACCCATGTGGATAATCCCCCTTTCACTAGGGCCTGGAATCGTGGAGGACTTTTTTAGTATTCTGTCTCCTTCCTCAGTCCCAGTCCTAGATATATACCCCAAAGAAATGTATACATACATTCACCAAAATAATGAGAACAGAATGCTACTAGTTAGAATACTCATATCAGCAACAGCAGAAATACAGGACATAAATTCTTCAAGATTTTCACATATGACTATGACCAGTGGGACAGCTGTGTAAAAGAAATTTCCTAAGCTATACATTTACTATTTCTGTTAGAAAAGACTTTCTAGGTCAATTTCTGTGGACACAATTGAGAGGCTGTTGACATCTGTGTAAAGGTGTGGATTTTACATATAAAACTGTCATGAAGAAAAATATCCTTATATTTTTAAGCTTCTAGTTGTGGTTGTGTTTTGTAAAGCCTTTCCCCAATTTTTAACCCTAATTAGCTTGCAAACAGAATCGAATTGGCTTTGGAAATATGTTTCGATATGATTAATTTCACTGAAATTCTGTGGAATTTCACTGGAATTAGCATTTGGGTTTATGCCTTTGGATTTTTTCCCTACGCACACAAATGCAAACACACACACACACACACATGCACATATGCACTTAGATGTGTAATATTTGACAATATCAGAACCTTTTGTCAGGCAACTATTCCAAATTCTCTGTAAGTAATTTTTAGGCCCAAAATAGGACTTTCAAATTAGTTTAAAGAGAGAAGAAATAACAATGTCTTTTTGCAGAAAACTTCTTTTAGGAAATATTAGATTTTTTTCATGTTTCTTACCATGATTTGTTTAATTATCTGAATGAGACTTTTTTGTGTACGTTTTTGTTTAAGAAAGCAAGGAATACTTGAAAAAATTGTACAATATTCCAGAGGTAGTCTGGCCAAAGCAATAACAACAAGTCTATCATTTCAGCTATGGTTTTTCCAGTAGTCATGTATGGATGTGAAAGTTGGACCATAAAGAAGGCTCAGCACTGAAAAATTCATGCCTTCAAACTGTGGTGTTGGAGAAGACTCTTGAGAGTCCCTTGGACAGCAAGGAAATCAAAGCAGTCAATCCTAAAGGAAATCAACCTGAATATTCATTGGAAGGACTGATGCTGAAACTCCAATAGTTTTGGCCATATGATGAGAAGAGCCAACTCATTGGAAAAGACCCTGATGCTGGGAAAGTTTGAGGGCAGGAGGAGAAGGGATAACAGAGAATGAGATGGTTGGATGTCATCACCAACTCAATGAACATGAGTTTGAGCAAACTCCAGGTGGTAGTGAAGGATAGGGAAGCCTGTCATGCTGCAGTTCATGGGTTCACAAAGAGTCATACACGACTGTGTGACTGAACAACAAAATAGTGATTTAAATCCTTCATTACTAGTATTTGTTGTTTTTATAGTTTTGTGAACATAGTGTTTTTGTTTTCCCACTGCAGTTAATATTGTAGAAAGTGAACTGGCCAAAAGAGATTCATTCTAGTCCCATCTCTGTCTCTTGGACGATGGTTTTCAAAGCCCTTGTTTCCTAATTTGTGTTCCTGACTATTTCACCAGATCATAGGAGGAAAAAATATAGTGACACACTTCCTTAAAATCTAAACAAAAGTAATACATGGTAAAGGTATAGTATCAGTAATGATAACACATACTTTTTTTCTTTGAAACTTTTCTCAGTGCTCTTCAAAAACACTTCATGTTCAATGTCTTTGTCCACACAAGTGTATAACTTCATGAAATATTGCATAACTGTCTCTTAACATGTTTCCTTCTTAGGTCCAAGACTCTCTTCCATCAACTTTTTCCCATTTTTTAGTCTCATCTTTCCAGGTTTACAAAGTGTGTCCTAATCTCAAAATCACAGTTTATTATTTATGTTCTGTTTATTAGCATGGGGCTATGGAAGAAATCAGTTATATTAGTTTCCTATCATTGTTGTGATAAATTACCACAAATTTAGTGGCTTAAAGCAGCGCAAAGTTATAATCTTTTAGTTCTAGAGATTAAAAGTCTGAAATTAGTCTCATTGGGCTAAAATCAAAGTTTTATCAGGACTGCATTCCTTCTGCAGTCTTTAGAGGAGAATCCATCCGTCCCTGATTTTCCAGCTCTACAACCACCTGTATTTCTTTGTTTAGGGTCTCTTGTGCTATCTTTGGCTTCCTTGATGGCTCAAATGGTAAAGAATGTCTGCAACGCATGAGACATGGGTTCAATCCCTGGTTTGGGAAGATACCCTGGAAAAGGAAATGGCAACCCATTCCAGTATTCTTGCCTGGAAAATTCCATGGACAGAGGAGCCTGATGGGCTACAGTTCATGTGTCACAAAGAGTTGGACACAACTGAATGACTAACACTTTCACTGCATTCTTTGCAGCCAGCAGGGTGGCATCTTCACGTCTCTCTTTGACTCTGCTCCTCTCCCTCCTTGATATATATTTAAAGGACTCTTGATTATATTGGGCCCCCCCTGGCTACTCCAGGATCATCTGTTTTAAGGCCAGTTGATTAGCAATTTTAATTCCATCAGCAACTTTAATTTTTCTTTCTATGTAATTAACATATTCACAGGTTCTGGGGATTAGAACATGGACACCTTTGGGAGACACTTAGTCTACACACCATACTGGCATTAATTTCTTTTTGTTTCTTTGTTGACTTGTTTTTTCCTAAAAATGTTTTTGTTGGAAATTCCTGGCACCTCTTTTATTGTTAGCCATTTGTTCCTGTCATGACATTTTCTCTATAGTCACTAGCTTCTGAATTTTATTTGAGCATCTTCTCTCCTCTTTGCATTTAGTTTAAAACTTCCTTTGGGCCAATGAATTACTTCCAGAGATTGAAGTTTTAAGAAAGAACTTGGGCTTCAGTCTTTCACTGGCCACCCATGTGTTTCTCATGTCTTACATTCTCCTTTTATGCTAAAGTACTAACATTTAGTGAAAAATAAAAATGACATTTTCATCATTCCTTGCCATTGTTCTGTTTCTTTTCAAAAGTTCAGAAACTCTTAAAAATCTTTATAGCCTTAATCACTTATTTTTGGGAAGTGTCAATCATAAATCTATAGACAAGAAGTAGACAGTAGCAGACAGAAGTTTTAGTTAACTAACAGTTTGCTTATACTCACATCCTATTTTTTCATTCCTGGAGGATTTGTGTCTGTGTGTGTGTCACGGCATACTAGCTTCTGTAATAAATAACCCTCAAATTTTTAGTGTCTCAACATATTATATGAGAATTTTATACCTCACTGGCAAATAGTCCAATGTGATCATGTCTGATTGGCAAGTAACTTCTCTATGTGGTAATTCAGAGACTCAGATTCCATCTACATTAGAGCTCCCTGATGGGGAAACTAGGGATATAATGCCCAGGAGTTTTTATGGAATGCCTAGGAGTAATACGCATAATTTCCACTTGATTTTTATTGGTATATATGCAGGTCAGGAAGCAACAGTTAGAACAGGACATGGAACAACAGACTGGTTCCAAATAGGAAAAGGAGTACGTCAAGGCTGTATATTGTCACCCTGCTTATTTAACTTCTATGCAGAGTATATCATGAGAAATGCTGGACTGGAAGAAACACAAGCTGGAATCAAGATTGCCGGGAGAAATATCAATAACCTCAGATATGCAGATGACACCACCCTTATGGCAGAAAGTGAAGAGGAACTAAAAAGCCTCTTGATGAAAATGAAAGAGGAGAGTGAAAAAGTTGGCTTAAAGCTCAACATTCAGAAAACAAAGATCATGGCATCTGGTCCCATCACTTCATGGGAAACAGATGGGGAAACAGTGGAAACAGTGTCAGACTTTATTTTTTTGGGCTCCAAAATCACTGCAGATGGTGACTGCAGCCATGAAGTTAAAAAACGCTTACTCCTTAGAAGGAAAGTTATGACCAACCTAGATAGCATATTCAAAAGCAGAGACATTACTTTGCCGAATAAGGTCCATCTAGTCAAGGCTATGGTTTTTCCTGTGATCATGTATGGATGTGAGAGTTGGACTGTGAAGAAGGCTGAGAGCCAAAGAATTGATGCTTTTCAACTGTGGTGTTGGAAAAGACTCTTGACAGTCCCTTGGACTACAAGGAGATCCAACCAATCCATTCTGAAGGAGATCAGCCCTGGGATTTCTTTGGAAGGTATGATGCTAAAGCTGAAACTCCAGTACTTTGGCCACCTCATGCGAAGAGCTGACTCATTGGAAAAGACTCTGATGCTGGGAGGGATTGGGGGCAGGAGGAGCAGGGGACGACCGAGGATGAGATGGCTGGATAGCATCACTGACTCAATGGACGTGAGTCTGAGTGAACTCCAGGAGTTGGTGATGGACAGGGAGGCCTGGCGTGCTGTGATTCATGGGGTCGCAAAGAGTCGGACACGACTGAGCAACTGAACTGAACTGAACACTAGTCTATGATCACAGAAAGAAGACTGCGAAACACAGTTCATGGATGGGCAACTGCTTGCCAGTGACAACTCTATATTGTGTGAAAGAACGTATGAACCTGGGTGGGTCTCTAACCATCTCATCCTCAGTACACTTCTTGGCTGGCTCTGTTATCTCTCCATTCTCTCCATACTTTCCTCTCCACACTCTCCATCACTATCAGGATCTTTCTTAGTTCTCCATGTTTCTTCACTGGAAATTCTGTACTCTTCTCATATGAATGAAGAGAGATTCATATACATGGGGGTGGTTCTGGACATGTGGATTATACATATCCCTCTTGTATGACATATTCATTAATGTATAGTACAATATGACTCTATTTTTAATTTCCATCTTTCTCCCAGGTATTATATCATAGAATATTAGATTTTTGCTTTCTTTAAATTCAGAAGCCTGGACTCCTCAATTGCAAGAAGACTTTCATGTTTATCTTGTAGCTCCAACAGAGTTGTCATTCCTTCTCTCTTTTTCTTCCTACCATTTCCTCACCTTATACAGGGATCAATCTTCTCTAAACTCTTCAAACTCTCATGTCTTTCATGCTTATTATGCTACTTTATATTGTGTATCTGATACCAATTCATCGACTCTAATAAGTCAGATTGTAGTAAAAGCATTTCCTTAAGACCTTACAATTCTTTCCCATGCAGAACACATAAATGTTCATTATTACCTCTGGCAAGAGATTTTGGAATATTTCCCTGGGCCTCTATGTGGTCAAGCTTGATTTCTCAACTATGTCTTGCATGATAACTCTTTTGGTCAATGACTTGCTGCATACAATTGCTAAAATTGCATGTGGGTGGTCAATCTCTAAGTTGCCCATTCTCTGAGTTAAAATAAGTTAAATAATAAGTTAAAACTGAGAAAACAGTGCTTTCAAAATAGTTTAGGCTTCTATTTACTATGGTGGAATATAAAATTGGATTGATTATTTTCTCCTTGCTTGAGGTGAGATCTTTCTTACTAGAGATTATACATCTTATTGTCCTAGATTTTTCTATAAAACTGATCAGATTATGGCTCAGTACTATAAAATCTTAACCTCATCTCCATCAAATATTTATAGATATAGTTGTACAAAGTTCTTTGTAAAAAGTTAAGGGATTTCAAGATTTTTCAAAGCACTTGGAACCCTATTTTAAACTTATCTCAAGAAAGCATAGCACACTGATCAAGATCATGGCTTCTGGAATAAGGATGTCCAACATGCCATTTTCATGATCTTGAGTAAGTTTCTTAACCCTTAGGTGTCTCAGGATTTTTTCTTTTAAATGAGTTGAAACCTAATAGACCTTATCTTTTAGGGCTATTATAAAAGTTGCTGCTGCTGCTGCTGCTAAGTCACTTCAGTCGTGTCCGACTCTGTGCAACCCCAGAGACGGCAGCCCACCAGGCTCCTCTGTCCCTGGGATTCTCCAGGCAAGAACACTGGAGTGGGTTGCCATGTCCTTCTCCAATGCACAAAAGTGAAGAGTAAAAGTGAAGTTGCTCAGTCGTGTCCGACTCTTAGCGACCCTATGGACTGCAGCCTATCAGGCTCCTCCGCCCATGGGATTTTCCAGGCAAGAGTACTGGAGTGGGTCGCCATTGCCTTCTCCATTATAAAAGTTAAGTTAATCCAATTGTTTCTAAAACAATGCTTGCTACTGGTAAGCACTGAATAATTACTTATTACTTAAATAAACAGAGTAAATTAGTTGATCACATATTTTTCTTCTTGAGTTCAGGGGTTAAATATAACACTATGATCCCTCTTCATCCAAATTTCTGGCTGCTCAAGTCTAGTGAAGTCATTAAAGTGTGTATTAAAATTATTAGCCTAATATGGACTTTCCTATATTTTAAAGTGTTATATTCTTACACTGGTTTTGTTTAAGTAATATATTATTTAACTAAGTTATTTAAATAATATGTAAATTAGATCATAAATAAAAAAATATACAATTGAACTGTACAATATTGGAGGAAATATATATTATTAGAAATAAATTTAAAAAATCTAAGAGAAATTATACTTTAATAATTTACAAATGCTTTCCCAAGAAATGGATTAATTAGGGGAAGGTTTGGTGGTCTCATATGTTGGTGGGAAGGTAGAATATGGTGAAAGAATTAGAATTTAAAAAGAAAAATAGGTTGTGCTATATTTATTCTCCTTAGTTCCAACCTTGTCTTTCTTTTTAGTGACTTATTTTAACCTAATTTCTAATAACAAAATGATGAAACACTGTACCTATAAAATCTGTGGGCAAACTACACTTGCTACTGTATCTGATTTCTTTTTTCTCTTCCTATTTCTCTCTCTTGCTATTAATTCTTCATTTACCCTTTAGTCCCAACTACTGCACTAAAACTTAGGAAGTTTTTTGTTTTTTTTTTTCTTGAAAGTAGGAGTGTGTGTGTGTATGTGTGTGTGTGTGTGTGTGTGTGTATCTATGTAGGTACTGGCTCAAGAGACGTATTGAAACACAATTTATAACCCAGAAGTGAAAAAATTTTTTACTCACAATGCTATGCCTTAACTGTGATTAATCCTAAAATGATGAATTTTAGAACTTAACTAAGCTAAAATAGAAATAGTTCACTGGTAAAAACTGAAATATTCTAATTCCTCTAGGACAAAACTGTCTCCTGATGCCTAAGTATTTTAGTTTATGTATTAAAAAAAAGGAAACATCTGTCTCCTGAATGCTAAATAGCTATTTTGAGACTCTACTTCCTAATTCAGTTCAAGTTATCACAATTCTGCTTGAAAAAGAAAGTTCACCTTTTGCAAAAGCCATTTAAGCAAGCTGTTTCCTTCCTTTCCTAATAGGAAAAGGAATCAACGCTGTATTCCTTCTTTAATGTTTCTGTGGGTGTTTCTTTTGTTGTTATTTTAATCACTGAGTGATGTCTGACTCTGTAAGACCCCAAGGACTGTAGCCAGCCAGGCTCCTCTGTCCATGGGATTCTCCAGGCAAGAATACTGGAGTGGGTTGCCATGCCCTCCTCAGGGGATCTTCCTGACCCAGGGATTGAACCCATGTCTCTTACAACTCCTACACTGGCAGGCGTGTTCTTTACCACTAGCTCCACCTGGGAAGCCCCATTCTAAGCCTAGCCATCGCCAGTAAGAGCAACACATCGTATTTCCAGTTTCATGCATCCAACACTCTCATGATCACCTCCTAAATTTTCAACTCATCCCCTCAAACTTTTCAGCCCCTCAACATGCTCCATTGATATGATCACTTTTTCAGCATTGTCCATCCAGTTGATGTTCTCTGGCTCTCTTTAGCAGGCTTAAGTTCCATGATCAATCTTAATTAGTTTCTTGCTTATAACTCTTTCCCTTTACCTTACACATGTGGCCAAACCACAAGCCTGGTTAAATCCAACTCACTTCCCCTTTTTCCAGTCCCTGTTTAGCTTCACCTTGTAGAGAAATACACAGTCATGATGAGCCTGTTTTACTTCATGTTTATGAGCATGAAAGTCACAGTGGGCCCTTAAGGTTCTCAGGAAATCGTTTTCATATTTCCCAATCTTTTCAGTCTCACATTCTGTTTGATGACTATTTCCTGTCTTCTCATTTCTCTAGAAATTCCCAAGACCTCATCCCTGATTCTCAGCTGATCTTACTTTTTACTTGAGAAAATTGAAGCAATCCGATAAATTTCATTTACCCTCTCATTGCCATCCTCTAGTCTCACTAGAAAGTGATTACTTCAGATCATAGAATAAAGTCAGATCATAGAATTCTGGTGCTCAGATCTTATCAGTGGCTCCCCGTTTTACTTAAAGTAACACCAACAACATGATAAAGGCCTGTGGACCATTGTATGTGCTGAACTCCAATTATCTGGCACCCTATTACCTTTCCACTTTGTTCACTCCTCTCCAGCCCTCTTTCCTCCTTTTTGTCCCTTGGACACCCTAGGAACACTCTAATGTTAGGATTTTGCATTTGCTTTTTTCTCTTTGCCTGCCCAGACCAATCTGCCTTCATGTATGGGCAGACCTTGTTTTATTACACTTCGTTTTATTGCACTTTGCAATGCAATACCGTGTTTTGTTTTGTTTACTTTTTTTTTTTTTAACAAATTAAGGTAGGTAGAAACCCTACCATGAGTCTATCAGCAGCATTTTTCTGCCAGCATTTGTTCACTTTGTGTTTCTGGGTCACATTTTGGTTATTCCCAAAATGTTTCAATTTTTTATTATTATTACATTTGTTATGATGATGTGTGATCAGTGATCTTTGATGTTACTGTTGCAGAAAGATTGTGACTTGCTGAAAACTCAGGGGATAGCACTTTTACTAATAATGTTTTATAAAATTAGAGTATGTATATTGTTTATTTTACACTTGATGCTATTGCATACTTAATAGACTACCATATTATATGAACATAACTTTTATGTGTACTGGGAAACAAAAAGCACTGTGTGACTTACTGTATTGTAATATTCACTTTATTGCAGTGGTCTAGAACCCAACCACAATGTCTCCAAGTTCTGCGTGTATCCACGTGGCCCATCTCTCATTCTTCAAGTCTTTTACAAATGCCCTTTTCTCAGTAAGGCATTCCTTGACTATCTTATTTCAATTACAACATACCCTTTTCCCTTAGCATTCATAACATATTAGCTTGCTCAAGCTTTATGGCACACGTTATATTCTAACACATTATTTAATCTATTTATTATGTTTGTTTCTCTTTTTTAATTAATTTATTTTAATTGGATGCTAATTACTTTACAATATGGCGGTGGTTTTTGCCATGCATTGACATGAATCGGCCACGGGTGTACACGTGTCCCCCTGTCCCAAACCTCCCTCCCTCCCCATCCCACCCCTCTGGGTTGTCCCAGTGCACTGGCTTTGCGTGCCCTGTTTCCCTGTTTCATGCACTGAACTTGGGCAGGTCATCTAACTCATATATGGTAATATATGTGTTTCAGTGCCATTTTTTCAAATCATCCCAGCTTCACCTTCTCCCACAGAGTCCAAAAGTCTATTCTTTATATCTGTGTCTCTTTCACTGTCTCACATATAGGGTCATCATTACCGTCTTTCTAAATTCCATGTATATGCATTAATATACTGTATTGGTGTTTTTTCTTTCTGATTTCACTCTATATAATAGGCTCCAGTTTCATCCACCTCATTAGAACTGACTCAAATATTTATTATGTTCATTACTTATTGATATTTTCTGTCCACCAAAATATAAGTTCCATGGGGCAGAAGTCTTGTAGTTTTCTTCACAAATAAATTTCAAGTGCTAAGGATATTGTGCTGGCTCAAAGTAGTAGACATTCAAGTAGATTGGATTTGACATAAGCATTTATGAATGGATTTTAATATTAAATTTCTATATTTATATATTTAATGGAAATATTTAGAAGTATTTAATTAGCCATCTAAGATATGTGAAATGGGGTATTTCCTGCCATATCAGTAAACAAGGATGTTACAGTCATCGGTGATTTTGGTCCTCCGTGTGAAATTCTGAGCCCCAGGGGCACCCAAAAGGGAGAAAAATGCCTGCAAGCCATGAGCTCTCAGCTGCTGGCTGCCATTGTAAGCGAGGAACTAAGGGTGTGAATAATCAAGAACCAAGGTGCTGGCCCCACATAGCTGAGATGCATATAAAAGGGATGATTTCAGTGAGTCCAGACACTTGCATCTTCCCATACATAGAAGAGCACTAAATTCCTTGAGATATCTGGTTTTCTTTAATTAATTAACAATCATCTTTTGATGTTCCGAATACCTGCCCCTTGCTGCAAACTTCTGTATAACCTGACTCCTCCCCCTTCCCCATTTCCTCAAAGAAGTTCTCAGAGTTACTTGAAATGTTCTCTGCCAGGCCTGAAATCTTAAGATGACCACCAAATAAATTGTAACTCTCAGACTTGACTGTTTTGCCAGGTTGTCAGATCAGTTCAGTTCAGTTCAGTTCAGTCGCTCAGTTGTGTCCGACTCTTTGCGACCCCATGAATCGCAGCATACCAGGCCTCCCTGTCCATCACCAACTCCCAGAGTTCACTCAGACTCGCGTCCACTGAGTCAGTGATGCCATCCAGCCATCTCATCCTCGGTCGTCCCCTTCTCCTCCTGCCCCCAATCCCTCCCAGCATCAGAGTCTTTTCCAATGAGTCAACTCTTCACATGAGGTGGCCAAAGTACTGGAGTTTCAGCTTTAGCATCATTGACAGATAGGAGATATAAATTATATGCAAGATTTTGTATACACACACACACTCAAAAACACAATAATTAATTTTAGAGAAGAACTTTCATTTCCATAAATAAACAAACTACTAAGTCTAAAAAAAGAAATTTCTTTAGCTTAACTCCTTTGGATGGTATCTTGTTCTTCAGCACTTAATAAATTGTTCTATTATAGAACTGGCCACAGGCACACTTACCTTGGAGGAGAGAAGCACTTTATGTCAAGTTTTATCTACTACGCTATGGCTTTGGGGTGGTGCACGCAGGTGCATGCATGCATGCTAAGCCGCTTTGGTCGTGTCTGACTCTGTGCGACCCTACAGACAGCAGCCCACCAGGCTCCACTGTCCACAGGATTCTAGAAGCATGAATACTGGAGTGGGTTACCATTTCCTTCTCCAGCATGCAGGTAAGACTTACCTATTATATTAATACATGATAAATCTCACACTAAAGAAGTGCAGCTGGAAAAGTAATAGCTTTAAATAAAAGTCACTCATCTCCTATTTCGTTTGTTCCTGGTGCCTCAGACAGTAAATCATCTGCCTGCAACGTGGGAGACCTCGGTTCAGTCTCTGGGTCAGGAAGATCCCCTGGAGAAGGAAATGGCAAGCCCCTCGAGTATTCTTACCTAGAAAATCCCATGGATGGAGGAGCCTGGTAGGCTGCAGTCCATGGGGTGGCAAAGGGTGGGACACGACTGAGTGACTTCACTTCAAAAATGATAAGTTAGAAAATAAATGCTACATTATAGAAAAGGGTTTAGTGAAAAATATCAAATCCTATAAAAAACTTAGAACTTCTTAATCCCTCCCTCATGAATGGTTTGGGCATAGGACAAAATATTAAAAAATCAGTCCTAAAGTGCTATTTTGAAATAAAATTTGGCCTACTTTTTGATATTTGCAGAGGTTTCATATCTTGTTCCTTATAATTATGTGGTTGGGTTAGGTCTTAAAGTTACATGAAGTACTGGATTGGCCAAAATGTTCCTTCAAGTTTCCCATAGGATTTTATGGAAAAACTCAAATGAAATTTTTGGCCAACTAAATATTTAATGTTGATGACCAATGAAGAAAGATGTTCCAGAAAAGAAAAAAAAAGTGCAATAAGACAACATACCTTTCTACCTTTAGAACCTTTGACCTAGTGATTTGTGACTATCAGTTCAGTTCAGTTCATTTACTCAGTCAGTCAGTCAGTTCAGTCACTCAGTCATGTCCGACTCTTTGCTACCCCATGAATCACAGCACGCCAGGCCTCCCTGTCCATCACCAACTCCCGGAGTTCACTCAAACTCAGCATCCATCGAGTTGGTGATGCCATCCAGCCATCTCATCCTCTGTCATCCCCTTTTCCTCCTGCCCCCAATCCCTCCCAGCATCAGAGTCTTTTCCAATGAGTCAATCCTTTGCATGAGGTGGGCAAAGTACTGGAGTTTCAGCCTTAGCATCATTCCTTCCAAAGAACACCCAGGGCTGATCTCCTTCACATCCAACTCTCTGTGACCCTATGAACTGTAGCGCACCAGGCTTCCCTATCATCACCAACTCCCAAAGCTTACTCAAACTCAGGTCCATTGAGTTGGTGATGCCATCCAACCATCTCATTCTCTGTCATCTCCTTCTCCTCCTGCCTTCAATCTTTCCCAGCATCAGGGTCTTTTTCTAGTGTCAGTTCTTCACATCAGGTGGCCAAAGTATTGGAGTTTCAGCTTCAGCATCAGTCCTTCCAATAAATATTCAGGACTGATCTCCTTTAGGATAGACTGGTTGGATCTCCTTGCAGTCCAAGGGACTCTCAAGAGTCTTCTCCAACATCACAGTTCAAAAGCATCAAAACTTAGGTGCTCAGCTTTCTTTATAGTCCAACTCTCACATCCATACTTGACTACTGGAAAAACTTAAGCTTTGACTAAAGTTACATTACCTTTGTTGGTAATGTAACGTCTCTGGTTTTTAATATGCTGTCTAGGTTGATCATAGCTTTTCTTCCAAGGAGCAAGTGTCCTTTAATTTCATGACTGTAGTCACCATCTGCAGTGATTTTGGAGCCCAAAAATATAAAGTTCTCTGACTGTTTCCATTGTTTCCCCATCTATTTGCCATGAAGTGATTGGACCGGATGCCATGATCTTAGCGTTCTGAACGTTTGCGACCATAGATCTTAGGTAATAGTGGAGGTTTTAGATATAGACTGCAGTAGAACTTTGAAAGGAATTGAATTCCTTCTAACTCTAACATTTGACTCAGATTTTAACCATGAATTCTATAGCCACAATCAAGGCCTGAGCCAGAACCTAAAGAAAGGAACCAGCCTGGCAGTGAGGGTCAACAATAGAATGAAGCAGCCCGAAGATATAGATTGATTTTCTATAATGGTGCCTTATGGAAGTTTCAACTGTCCTTGGAGACCTTTTTAGTGTAGTCTGTAGTTATGCAAGCTCACAGCTGAAAGTCTCACCCTCTCCATAGTTTCCTTTATCAGAGAAGCCAGTATGTGGTAGGCCAGAAAGTTGAAAGGCAGAGGCAGGATAAAATAGGATATGGGAAAACTGCGGAAATGATAAACGCATATTCTCTGCACAGCAGTGAGTCAAAAACTCTCAGAAAGTATCAGCATACCTCTTCAAGCCACTCCATCCATCTCAGTCTTGCAGAGGCTGCCATTTCAGCCTAATGGAAACTGGTCACCATACGAATATACACATCTATTTGCCAAGAATTTGTTTATGAAATAAGAGACTTACCTACCACTTCAAGGCTGTTCCTTGTTCTCTGGCTAATCCTAAGAAGTTTACCAGGACTTGTAAAGGAGAGTCACAAAGAATATACAAAAATTAAAAGTGACAAAAACATACAGGTTGAGGTTGTTTGGGTATGCTATAATAGGGTCAAAGCCAAATATTCTGTTTTCTCAGATTTGGAAATTTGGAAAAAATTAAAGTGAAATTTAATTAAGGATTTTCCCTCTGAATTCATGCATCTTTTTGCAGTAATGAAAACATTCCTTTTATTCATTTGTGTATCTAATGAGATTTGGTTTCCTTTTTTTAATTGTAGACTATTTGCCCTCAAGTTATGGATTATATCATTGAGATAATAAAATTTAATTATATCTTCAGCTTTTCTTTGACATTTAGTAACAAAATGAAAAAGAAATCTAAAAAGTAATGAAATCTAATTAAATCTTAGATATAACATATATGTAAGTTCCTTGGAAAATTAGGCTAAGGTAAATTTAAATTCCTCTTAAGATGTTTATTTCCTTTTGTTTTTCCCAAATTCAGATGTTTCAAAATAGAGTTACTTTACATACTTGGAGACAAAAAATTATTTTAGATTTGTACTGTACAACAACAAAAGGAGGCGTTAGCAGTACTAATAGTGAGAAACAAGATTAAACTTGAGTTTGGGGAATCAGAAGTGTGATATTATTAAAAACAACAATAAAAATAATAAAGATTCTGATCATTATCCAAGAAAGTATTCATAAAGGTGATTAATGTTTTAAAAGATATGTTCAGAATACAACATGACAAAGGGAAAAATCTTTTATCTTCAAATATTTCCTTTTAGAGAAAAAAATTATGCATGGTGAGGGGCTTCCCTGGTGGCTCAGTGATGAAAAATCCCCCTGTCAATGCAGGAGATGCAGGTTTAATGCCTGGGTCGAGAAGAAGATCCCCTGGAGGAGGAAATGACAACCCAATCCAGCATTCTTGCCTGGAGAATCCCATGAACAGAGGAGCCTGGCAGGCTACAGTCCATGAGGCCTCAAGACTCGGACATGACTGAGTGCCTAAACAACAACAGCAACAATAAATAAAGGGTAACGCAGCGAAGCTCAGGCGATGCCAGGTGTCTCTCCTTTCTCTTCTGGAAAAGCAGAGACACTGGGAGCAATGAGCCAGATCTCCTTCTCATGCAGATGGAGAGAGCAGAGAAGAAGGATGAGGAGCAGGAATTCTGGAGCCAGACACTTCAGAAATCAAGTTCTATTACCAGTGATTAATGGCTGTGTGACTTTGGGCAAAGCTTCATTCGTTTCCTTACCTGTAAAGTGGACATAATAGTAGCACTTGCCTGAGTGATTATTGTGAGGATTAACTGAAGTAAATATTAAACTCTTAGTGGTAGTTTGTAAGTTTTTAAAATTATTACTAAGAATCACAAGCATTTTCTACTCAGAGTGTCTCTGCTGCTGACCATCAAGTCATCATTGCAGGCCAGCTTAGACTTGCAAGAACAAGGCAGACCATGAGCAGTTGGCAGTACTGTGTTTAAACTACCTTCTAAGCTGCATTTATGCTGATCCCCTGAACTTGGCACTGGCTCTAAGGTGGGAGATGTCTCAATTTATTGCTGCTTAGTTCCAGAGATATAATTAAATAAAATGTCAAAGATGGATATTCTAGATACTCTGGGTACTTTGCATCCACAGCAAAATGCTCTAACTCAGGGATAAATGAAACATTTAGAAAAATCTCTTAGCAACTGGAGAATCTGAATCACAAAGGCAAGTAAGAGGTTGCAACCCATAAACAGAGACAACATTTCAATTAAGAAAGGGACTAAGTTAATTTAGCATGCTCCAGGCACCACCTCAGCTCTAACTAGTTCCATGGTATTTGCCAGGCTATAAACATGACCATTGTAGTGACAACTAGATGTTATTTTTGAACTATATAGTTGCTGTGCACATGTGGACATGTTTTTCTCTCCAAGGTATAATACTTAATGAAATTCTCAAGATTTTTTCCATTATCTTAATCCACAATAAAATCAGAGACATAAATGTGGGATGGGAGAGTACAAACAGAAAAGAAATATTCGTAAGGCATTTTAAGCCCTGAAAGAGTTCTTAAAACTTTTCCTTATATTATACGGGCCAGGGCTTGCATGATCTATTATTTTATACTGACTCTGTGTCTGTGCGTGTTTAATCATAAATTTTCTATGAAAAAAATCAACTTCTTATGGATGATATATCATTGTTCATTTTTTAAGAAAGAGTGATGATAACAGTTTTCAGTCACAAAGTGTTCATTGAAATTCTACCATGTAACGCAGTACATTAGGCAAAAGACTTCACAGGAAAGTGTTTGCATTCAAGGAGCTTACAGTTGAGTTGAAGAGAAAACACTCTAGCATGTGAGGAGTCTCCTCTCTTCCTTTCCTTCTTTCAGTCTAGCACATGCTCATCCCCTTGCTCTGAGTCGAGACATATACTTGGGAATATGAGACAGTGGTATTTCAGATAGAGGGAGGGAAAGATACTATTTTAGAATAAGAGCCAGGAGCCACATAAAGAGTAGTAGTATGAAGGTTTGTTTTTCTTATATTCTCTATGCACAAAATCCAAGTGCCTTCGTACCTCCAACCTCAGACCTATCTCAGGAGAAGCAAGATGGAAGTAATTAATTCACAACTGTCCCAGAGGCTGAGAGAAGTGGCACTGTTCAGGTCAAACAGATAGGTTCAAGTTACTCAAAAATAATAAAGGGAAAAGAGAAAGAAAAAATGGAGAATCTCAAAGGCAGATGGTTGTTAATGACCACCGAGTATTGGTCATGAAGATGACACCAAATCCCAGTTTGAAGAATTCACACCCAGAGATGTGTTGTCTAGAGGAAGTTTTCATTTCTCTCTCTGAATTGGGACATATGAGGGAGGGAAAGGTCTTGAACATTTTCTGAATTAGATATTACTATCTAACCATGAAGTTGTTTGAAAATGGGCTGTATCAAACCTTCCATTTCACTGTTAATGGGCATAATACTACTAATAAAATAATAGAAAGACAATGAACTTAGATGTATGCAGCCAATATGCAAGAAATAAACATTCAGAGAATTAAGAAACCTGTGCATTACAGTCAGAAATATCATCAGTTGAAAAAATGTAGCTGAGACTTGAAGGATGAGAAAGATTTAGATAAATTGAATGGGATGGGGATAGAGGCACAGTTTATGGTAATAGTGCAAATAGACTCAGGAACAAAAATGTAGATGGCATATACAGACGACAGCAAGGAAACTAGCATAACTGAATGCAACATTTCTGTCTGCATGAACAATGTCAGAAATAAGACTGGTTGGGAAGTGCCATGTACTAAAGACATGCAAATTTGGGCAGAGGACTTTACACTTGTTAAGACAGCTGGTATAAAGGTTTTGGAAATTCTTGAGCACTGGAGAGACATGATAGAAGTCACGTTATAGAGAGACTGGTAACTACAATTAGTATAAATTTAAGGTGGAAGAAAACAACAGAAAATAAACCAGCAAGGAGGCTTTTGTAGCAATTCAGGTGTGAACAGAGAGGGATAGACTAACCTGATTGACATTTCGAAGAAATAACCAACAGGGTTGATGCTCAGTTATATACAAGAAATAGCAGAGTTTAAAGATGGCTTCCAAACTGAGAGACTATAGCAGTGGTTGGCTTGAAGGTTTTGTTTTTCAGGCACTGTCATATCCAGCTCTCTGTGACCCCATGATCTGCAGCATGCCAGGCTTCCCTGTCCTTCACTATCTCCTGGAGCTTGCTCAATCTCATGTCCATTGAGATGGTGATGCCATCTACCATCTCATCCTCTGTTACCCAATTCTCTTCTTGCCTTCAGTCTTTCCTATCAGGGTCTTTTCCAGTGAGTTGGCTCTTCTCATCGAGTGGCTGAAGTATTGGAGCTTCCGCATCAGTCCTTCCAATGAATATTCAGGGTTGATTTCCTTTAGGATTGACTGGTTTGATCTCCTTGCTGTCCAAGGGCCTCTTAAGAGTCTTCTCCAGCACCACAATTCAAAAACATCAATTCTTTGGTGCTCAGCTTTCTTCATGGCCCAACTGCCACATCCATACATGACTACTGGAAAAATCATAGTTTTGACTATACAGACTTTTGTTGGCAAAGTGACGTCTCTACTTTTTAATATGTTGTCTAGGTTAGTCATAGCTTTTCTTCCAAAGAGCAAGTGGTGTGAAGACTATTGGTGCTTAATTGTGAGATAAGGACATCAAGTTGAAGTCTTGTCTTTTTGATTAAGCAAGTATATGACTTCTTCAAGTAACTTCATCTATTTGGTTAATTAACAATCAGTTTTTCTTTAATTATGGTATAGTTCACTTACAGGTTTATATAAACTTGAGTTGTATACATAATGATTCACAACTTTTAAAGGTTATACTCCATTTATAGTCACTATGAAATATTGGCTATATTCCATGTTGCATACAATATCTCCTTGCAGTTTGTGTATTTTATACCAAGTTGTCTATACTTCTTAACCCCCCAGTTTTCTCATCTGTAAAATTAGACAGCTGGCTTCGGTGATCTCTGAAGCACTGAAAACTTTGTTTTTATGAGTTTTACTTTAGTTGTCACATTAGTGCTGAAAATCATAATGCTGAGCAAGATTTAGAAAACTCAGTATCTTTAGCCAATCAATAATTCTATTTTTAAAAAATCTTCTGCTGTTCACCATAGAACAACATAATATGACATTGCTTGCTACTATATTACATGGCTATTTAATATTCTGTCTAACCAAGGAGCAAAATAATTTCATAAAAATACAGACTACTCTTTTCTATTTTTAATTCAAGGAAATTTTATACATTTGGTATGATCCTAGCAAGAATCTAAAGTTTATTCCTATAACTCACTGAGTCCAAGGCAATGGGGATAAAAACAATATCACCAAAAATAATAGTAACTACAGTCAGTCAGTTCAGTCGCTCAGTCATGTCTGACTCTTTGCAACCCCATGAGGTGCAGCCTGCTAGGCCTCCCTGTCCATCATCAACTCCTGGAGTTCACACAAACTCAAGTAACTAACATTTAGGTAAATTGGAAAGCAATGTACACACATCATATCTTTTAATATTCAGAACCCACATCTGAGAGTTAAGTACTAATTTTACTCTGTTATAAATGAGAAAAGCTGAGATTTAGCAAAGGCATAATTTTCCAAGTCAGAAAGTTCTCAGTAGTGGAGTTGGAACTATATTCTGAGTATTTCTTATCTGAAATCTTCTTAATTATATTATCCTCCAAGGGCATTAAAACAGATTGTGAGTTCCTCTGAAGGATGAATGGGATTTCTTCACAAATTGAATGAAACTCAAGAAATAGAGTCATGACAAAGCTGTTAAATGCTGGCTTTGCATCCATTCCCCTGCCACCATGTGGTGTTGCTAGAAAACGAGAATACTTTGAAGCTCACATTAGAGAATAAAATATAAGGAAACAAATCAGAACCCACTCTTTCCTCCTTTGTTTGTAGCAGAATAGAACAGGCAATGGGATGTTTCTTCTTTTTTTAATATAAATTTATTTATTTTAATTGGAGGTTAATTACTTTACAATATTGTATTTGTTTTGCCATACATCAACGTGAATCCGCCAGAGGTGGTATACATCCCTCTGGGTCATCCCGGTGCACCAGCCCAAGCATCCAACATCATGCATCGAACTTGGACTGGCTATTCATTTCATATATGATATTATACATGTTTCAATGCCATTCTCCCAAATCATCCAACCTTCGTTTACTGACCTCTGCCACACAGCAGTTAAGTATTTCTTGCACCTTCTTTTCCAGTGGCCAGAATATTAGGTGTGAATGCATGCATGCTAAGTCACTTCCATCATGTTTGACTCTTTGCAGCCCTTTGGACTGTAGCATACCAGATTCCTCTGCCCATGGGATTCTCCAGGCAAGAATACTGGAGTGGGCTGCCACGCCCTCCTCCAGGGGATCTTCCTGACCCAGGGATCGAACCTGTGTCTCTTATGTCTCTGGCACTGGCAGGCAGGTTCTTTACCACTAGCACCATGTGGGAAGCCCAAATATTAGGCATGGGGAGGTAATTCACAATGACATGATTGAAATCTCAATATATGTAAACAATCATAAGTCAGAGTTTACAAGAAAGGTTATTGGAAAGAACTTTTTGTGTGAAAATAGTTACAACTTCATAGGTAATTACTAATATTTGTATCCACATGTTACAAAAAATTAATGAGATTCTCAAGCTGTGGTATGATTTTTGACCTGTTGATATGAAGCAGGAAGAAAACTTAACACCTTCCCCATAAACAGTTTCTGTTTCATGATGAATTTTTCATAATCATGTATCCTGTTGCTTTCTTTTAACTTGTAAAGTGTTGATTAAGTAATAGTGGGGTGTTAATTTTGTGTGCTAAGGTTTGTTAAAGCTACAGAATTTCAGATAAAAGGAAAAAAACAGAGACTAATTCAGAGAGATTCTGAAGTGTAACTTGGAAAAAATCACATTACTAAGAGTAGATCATGACTGACTACTTCCATAAACTCCAAATTAGATTATTATTTTCCTTTATCATATATCTCATGAAGCATTTGTACATTTTCAGTCATATTTAGAATACACTGTCTTCCCTGATGCCTCAGATGTAAAGAATCTGCCTGCAATGTGGGAGATCTGGCTTCAGTCTCTGGGTTGGGAAGATACCTTGGAGAAGGAAATGGCAACCCACTTCAGTATTCTTGCCTGGAGAATTCCTTGGACAGATATGGTACATGGGGTTGCAAAGAGTCAGAAATGACTGAGAAACTAACACTTTCACTTTTCATATATATGTGTGTGTGCATGTGAATATATATGTCAGTTCAGTTCAGTTCAGTCGCTCAGTTGTGTCCGACCCTTTGCGACCCCATGAATCACAGAACACCAGGCCTCCCTGTCCATCACCATCTCCCGGAGTTCACTCAGACTCACGTCCACAGAGTCCATGATGCCATCCAGCCATCTCATCCTCTGTCGTCCCCTTCTCCTCCTGCCCCCAATCCCTCCCAGCATCAGAGTCATTCCCAATGAGTCAACTCTTCGCATGAGGTGGCCCAAGTACTGGAGTTTCAGCTTTAGCATAATTCCTTCCAAAGAAATCCCAGGGCTGATCTCCTTCAGAATGGACTGGTTGGATCTCCTTGCAGTCCAAGGGACTCTCAAGAGTCTTCTCCAACACCACAGTTCAAACGCATCAATTCTTCAGTGCTCAGCCTTCTTCACAGTCCAACTCTCACATCCATACATGATCACAGGAAAAACCATAGCCTTGACCAGACAGACCTTAGTCGGCAAAGTAATGTTTCTGCTTTTGAATATACTATCTAGGTTGGTCATAACTTTTCTTCCAAGGAGTAAATGTCTTTTAATTTCATGGTTTCAGTCACCATCTGCAGTGATTTTGGAGCCCAAAAAAATAAAGTCTGACGCTGTTTCCACTGGTTCCCCATCTATTTCCCATGAAGTGATGGTACCAGATGCCATGATCTTCGTTTTCTGAATGTTGAGCTTTAAGCCAACTTTTTCACTCTCCTCTTTCACTTTCATCAAGAGGCTTTTTAGCTTCTCTTCACTTTCTGCCATAAGGGTGGTATCATCTGCATATCTGAGGTTATTGATATTTCTCCCGGCAATCTTGATTCCAGCTTGTGTTTCTTCCAGTCCAGTGTTTCTCATGATGTACTCTGCATAGAAGTTAAATAAGCAGGGTGACAATATACAGCCTTGACATACTCCTTTTCCTATTTGGAACCAGTCTGTTATTTTATATCCAGTTCTAACTGTTGCTTCCTGACCTGCATACAGATTTCTCAAGAGGCAGGTTAGGTGGTCTGGTATTCCCATCTCTTTCAGAATTTCCCACAGTACATATATATAAATGTGGAAGAAAATTCACTAGAGATTTCCTTAGCATGTCTTTTGCGGAGAAGGCAAAACTTAAGAATTTGTTGTTCATTTGTTACACAATTTGCTGTGAGTGCATTAAGCACCTACAAGATGTGAGAAGAATACGAGAAAGTGGTACACAAACCTCTATTCCCTTTTGTAGAGTGTACAGGCTAGTGAGTGAAAAACACAGGAAATAAGAAAGTTCATTTTCTAATTGTGAGTGACAATAATTGCTTGAAGAACAGAAGACAGGGATCAGTGATGGAGGGAGAGGAGTGGGGAGGATGTAGTAAGTTGTCAGGGATGACTTCTTTGAAAAGAGATGGATAAAGACAATAGTCAGTTTAACAAGGAAAGGGAGCTACAGTGTTCTAGGAAGGGGAGATAATAAACAGGTGTATAAAGTCCACGAAAGAGAAAGTATTGGAAGTACTTCAGACCAGCGTGGCTAAAGTGCAGAGACCAAGTGGGAGCTAGATTCGGGATGCAGGTGGAGAGGAAGCTGTGAATAGGTCATGAGGGGAATGGAAACCACAGTAAGAAAGCAGAAGAGTGATAAAACTCAATTTATGTCTGTGAAAAATCTTTCAATCTGCCATATGAAAAATGGACTGAAGCAGAGCATGTTCAGAAATAAGTTATTTGGAAGGCTTTTGTTGAAGTCTGGCAAGTGCAGAAAAAATGAATGATGATTTGAGGAAAAAAATGTAGAAAAAGTGAAAGCCAGTTTGAGATAGACTTTGTCAGACTTGTTACATGTGGAGATGAGGGAAAAAAAATGGAAAAAAGATCAATCAAAACATAGGAGAGCAGACCATTTTAATGTTCTCTACATAGGCATATATATTGGTCAAAACTCACCAAAAACACCCTATGATATGGGTATTTGTATACTAAAGGAAAAAACTGTATACAGACGTTAAACACTAATTCTGTATGCTGATTAATTTAGGGGAATGTGCACTGATATCTGTAAGTTATTTTGAAATACTTAAAAAATAAAATGGATTAAATGGAAAGATGGAGGGATAAATAGATACATAAAAAAATAAGCTAAGTAAATATCAATATTATTGTTAAAAAGCCTTATAGTTTATGGTAACTTTGTAGAGCTATTTGGAAACACGTATCAAAAGCACTACAAATGCAGATTTTTTGACCTAGTTATTCTACCTCTAGAAAGATGTCTTGTGGAATAATCAGAGATGCATATAAAGATTTATTATATAATGTTTAGAGAAAGATAATGTTTGTAAAAGATAAACAAAATCTATAAATAAGCATGTGGATTAAATATAGTATATCCACTTGATTAAATTCTATTATCCTCAATATCATTCTGTAAGAAAAAGTTTAAGCAACCATAAAAACAAACAAGTTATATTTTTAAGTGGAAAAATTAAATTTGTAATATATTATCCATATTTTGTAAGCACACCTTGTAAATAGTATTTAAAACATCATTAGTGTTTTACCAAAATGTTAGCAATTATTAAAAATTGCATCATTTTCATCTTTGTATTTTCACTGTTTTCATATTTTCTACAATATTAAATATGTCTATTTCCTTAATAAAAACTAGCATGTAATTTTAAAAGAATTCTGCCATAGTTACTTAAAATTAGATACCAAGATAAACAATATTGTCTATCATATTAGAAATAAGACTACAATGTAGAGATAGATATGGCTACTTTAAAAATGTATTCAGAAACAATATTTTTAGCTATACAACTCCAAATTATATGTTGTATGGAGAAGCAAAGAGTCTCCCTGAGGTTATAGAAATAGCCAAAGAGAATTGGTGCCAGACAAAGAAGCCAAGAAGGTTGTTGGCTGACATTTAAAACCTCAAACCAAAGACAGGAAAATCACTGTTTGCATAGGACAAGTCTTGCTATGCCTGGAGAAAATTGTTTGTATTTTGTTTTGTTATGTTGTTGGATTTTATGTTTTTGTTTCCATTGCTTTAGTTTTGGTTTTGGTTTCTTTGGTTAAGGTAATTGAAGTTCTATGACCCACTGACCTCCTTATACCATTAAATTAACCTTTGACTAAAAAATGATGGATTTCTTCCCTGTGGTTGACATATTTCTTCTAAGACTCAGATTTCTGGAATTTCTATCAGATAAATTTTAAAACTTTCTCATAGTAGTCATTAGCATAATTGGTGAAAAATGCAACTTTAAATGAGTTCTTTTAGACTACTTTCTGAACAATAAAGCCCAAAGAACCTCAGTTCAGTTCAGTTCAGTCGCTCAGTCGTGTCCTACTCTGTGCGACTCCATGAATCGCAGTACGCCAGGCCTCCCTGTCCATCACCATCTCCCTCTATTTCTTTGCATTATCACTGAAGAAGGCTTTCTTATCTCTTCTTGCTATTCTTTGGAACTCTGCATTCAGACTCACGTCCATCGAGTCCGTGATGTCATCCAGCCATCTCATCCTCGGTCGTCCACTTCTCCTCCTGCCCCCAATCCCTCCCAGCAACAGAGTCTTTTCCAATGAGTCAACTCTTTGCATGAGGTGGCCAAAGTACTAGAGCTTCAGCTTTAGCATCATTCCTTCCAAAGAAATCTCAGGGTTGATCTCCTTCAGAATGGACTGGTTGGATCTCCTTGCAGTCCAAGGGACTCTCAAGAGTCTTCTCCAACACCACAGTTCAAAAGCATCAATTCTTCAGCGCTCAGCCTTCTTCACAGTCCAACTCTCACATCCATACATGATCACAGGAAAAACCATAGCCTTGACTAGACGGACCTTAGTCGGCAAAGTAATGTCTCTGCTTTTGAATATGCTCTCTAGGTTGGTCATAACTTTCCTTCCAAGGAGTAAGCGTCTTTTAACTTCATGGCTGCAGTCACCATCTGCAGTGATTTTGGAGCCCAAAAACATAAAGTCTCACACTGTTTCCACTGTTTCTCCATCTATTTCCCATGAAGTGATGGGACTGGATGCCATGATCTTCGTTTTCTGAATGTTGAGCTTTAAGCCAACTTTTTCACTCTCCTCTTTCACTTCCATCAACTTTTTAGCTCCTCTTCACTTTCTGCCAGAAGGGTGGTGTCATCTGCATATCTGAGGTTATTGATATTTCTCCCAGCAATCTTGATACTAGCTTGTGGTTCTTCCAGTCCAGTGTTTCTCATGATGTACTCTGCATAGAAGTTAAATAAGCAGGGTGACAATATACAGCCTTGACATACTCCTTTTCCTATTTGGAACCAGTCTGTTGTTCCATGTCCAGTTCTAACTGTTACTTCCTGACCTGCATACAGGTTTCTCAAGAGGCAGGTCAGGTGGTCTGGTATTCCCATCTCTTTCAGAATTTTCCACAGTTTATTGTGATCCACACAGTCAAAGGCTTTGGCATAGTCAATAAAGCAGAAATAGATGTTTTTCTGGAACTCTCTTGCTTTTTCCATGATCCAGCGGATGTTGGCCATTTGACCTCTGGTTCCTCTGCCTTTTCTAAAACCAGCTTGAACATCAGGAAGTTCACGGTTCACGTATTGCTGAAGCCTGGCTTGGAGAATTTTGAGCATTACTTACTGGCATGTGAGATGAGTGCAATTGTGCAGTAGTTTGAGCATTCTTTTGCATTGCCTTTCTTTGGAATTGGAATGAAAACTGACCTTTTCCAGTCCTGTGGCCACTGCTGAGTTTTCCAAATTTGCTGGCATATTGAGTGCAGCACTTTCACAGCATCATCTTCCAGGATTTGAAACAACTCAACTGGAATTCTATCACCTCCACTAGCTTTGTTCATAGTGATGCTTTCTAAGGCCCACTTGACTTCACATTCCAAGATGTCTGGCTCTAGATTAGTGATCACACCATCGTGATTATCTTGGTCATGAAGATCTTTTTTGTACAGTTCTTCTGTGTATTCTTGCCACATCTTCTTAATATCTTCTGCTTCTGTTAGGTCCATACCACTTCTGTCTTTTATCGAGTCCATCTTTGCATGAAATGTTCCCTTGGGATCTCTAATTTTCTTAAAGAGATCTCTAGTCTTTCCCTTTCTGTTGTTTCCCTCTATTTCTCTGCATTGATTGCTAAAGAAGGCTTTCTTATCTCTTCTTGCTATTCTTTGGAGCTCTGCATTCAGATGCTTATATCTTTCCTTTTCTCCTTTGCTTTTCGCCTCTCTAAAGAACATTAAATTATCTATTGACATCAGGCTAAATAGTTTTCAAATTTATATTTAGTTCTGTGTTATTTGATGTCTTAATGGGTTACTTTAATTGATATCAAAATAAGTTAAGTTTTCTGGAGAAAGGAGAGGCTAGCAGTGCATTTGAAAATAGAATGAAAATATTTGAGATTAACATAGTTTGTAACAATGATATAAACTAAAATGAAATATATTAAAATAGGTGAGAAGTCATGTATCTTCATTGTCAGTATCAACTGAGTATAAACAAGATTGGAGAGCATTGGCTTCAAAATTGTGCATTAAATCCAAAACTAGGTGACTAATTTCTCATTATTTGCCAAGATCAAGAATCAGTTGCCAAAAACACTAATGCCATTTTAATGATACAGGATCAATTGTGTCTAGATTAACTATCTGTTCATATTTCATTATGACTAGGAGTATTACTTTCCATTTTTGTTGTTCACATTTTTAACAGCTCACTATACAAAACACTGCTTAGATGATGAAAGGTTTGTTTTCCACACTGAATATCTTAAAATTTTGCATAATTGCCAGAGGAATCAAATGGTAGCATAATATTAATAAATGTCTTCAAATTTTGAAGAACTTCCATTTTTAAAGTGAATTAACTTCATTTGATGAGGTACCAGAAGGCTAAATGAGCATCAAACAGAGATATTAATCATTTTTCTTTTCAGTATACCCTTTTCTCTTTGTGAATGCTTGGATTATGCCTTATTCTTCCATTTCTAGCACTTGGCCCAATGTTTCTAATATTTAGTCAATATTTGTGAATATGGGTGGAATGAATAAATGAATAGAGAAAGGTGCAGTTTCCTAATTTAGGCATTACTTTTTTAACAAAACCATTAACTGGAATATTTTTATCCTAAAAGGAGTATATTGTCACAGTTAATATTTTTAAAAATTGTACTTATATAAGTGTTCTCAGTGATCAATGCAAAGAAATAGAGGAAAACAACTTTCATGATGCTGTGAAAGTGCTGCACTCAATATGCCGGCAAATTTGGAAAACTCAGCAGTGGCCACAGGACTGGAAAAGGTCAGTTTTCAATCCAATCCCAAAGAAAGGCAATGCCAAAGAATGCTCAAACTATCGCACAATTGCACTCATCTCACACTCTAGTAAAGTAATGTTCAAAATTCTCCAAGCCAGTCTTCAACAATACGTGAACCATGAAGTTCCAGATGTTCAAGCTGGTTTTAGAAAAGGCAGAGGAAACAGAGGTCAAATTGCCCATCTGCTGGATCATGGAAAAAGCAAGAGAGTTCCAGAAAAACATCTATTTCTGCTTTATTGACTATGCCAAAGCCTTTGACTGTGTGGATCACAAGTAACTGTGGAAAATTCTGAAAGAGATGGGAATACCAGACCACCTGACCTGCCTCTTGAGAAACCTGTATGCAGGTCAGGAAGTAACAGTTAGAACTGGACATGGAACAACAGACTGGTTCCAAATAGGAAAAGGAGTATGTCAAGGCTGTATATTGTCACCCTGCTTATTTAACTTCTATGCAGAGTACATCATGAGAAACGCTGGGCTGGAAGAAGCACAAGCTAGAATCATGATTGCCGGGAGAAATATCAATAACCTCAGATATGCAGATGACACCACCCTTCTGGCAGAAAGTGAAGAGGAACTCAAAAGCCTCTTGATGAAAGTGAAAGAGGAGAGTGAAATAGGAGAATGTTGGCTTAAAGCTCAACATTCAGAAAACGAAGATCATGGCATCCGGTCCCATCACTTCACGGGAAACAGATGGGGAAACAGTGGAAACAGTGTCAGACTTTATTTTGGGGGGCTCCAAAATCACTGCAGATGGTGACTGACTGCAGCCATGAAATTAAAAAATGCTTACTCCTTGGAAGAAAAGTTATTACCAACCTAGATAGATTCGAAAGCAGAGACATTACTTTGCTGACTAAGGTCCGTCTAGTCAAGGCTATGGTTTTTCCAGTGGTCATGTATGGATGTGAGAGTTGGACTGTGAAGAAAGCTGAGAGCCGAAGAATTGATGCTTTTGAACTGTGGTGTTGGAAAAGACTCTTGAGAGTCCCTTGGACTGCAAGGAGATCCAACCAGTCCATTCTGAAGGAGATCAGCCCTGGGATTTCTTTGGAAGGAATGATGCTAAAGCTGAAACTCCAATACTTTGGCCACCTCATGCAAAGAGTTAACCCATTGGAACAGACTCTGATGCTGGGAGGGATTGAGGGCAGGAGGAGAAGGGGATGACAGAGGATGAGATATCTCGATGGCATCACTGACTCAATGAACATGACTTTGGGTGAACTCCGGGAGTTGGTGATGGACAGCGAGGCCTGGCGTGCTGCAATTCACGGGGTCGCAGAGTCATATACGACTGAGTGACTGAACTGAACTGAAGTGTACAACAGGATGATTTGATGTACGTATACACAGTGAAATGGTCGTTACAGTCAAGATGACTGACACGTTCATCTATTCTCTTCACCTTACCTTTCATGTGTGGGTGGTGAAAGCATCTGACCTACCTTTTGGACACTTCTGGTATTAATACAGTCTTGACTGTACATTAGGTCACTAGACTTATTGGTCTCACATATCTGCCACATTGAACCAGGATAAAATTATTTTAGTGTTAAAAACAAAAAAGTTCAAAACAAAACAAAAAATCTGTCCAAAAAAATGGAAGTGATGACAATGTAGTCACTGGGATGATTTAAGCAAAATCTACATCACTATTTTCAGAAGTGCCAGAGAAGATCCTTGCTTTCACAGGCACCTTGTTTTAAACTCTAACTCCTTTATCTACCAGAGGCTTTCCCTCATTGTCATTTAAATTTGCTGTCATCTTTTTTATCCTAAAAGAAATCCTATTTTTGCTACTATCCTATATCTCATCTTCTTTTTGCAGCCTGTTGCTTATAATACCACTATCATACCACTATCATATATTGTATCATATTATCCTGTTATTCTTCTTCATCACTCCCTCTACTCTTTAACCCGGTGCTTATTTTCTCACCATTCCACTGAAGCTACTGTCATCACGAGCTCTAAAAAATTCCTCTTTTTAAATGTAGTGGACATGAGTGCACTGCCACATTTGACAGTCTTGACTTCTTTTGAAGCACTCTCTTCCTTTGGCTTCCATGATAACACATTTTGCTTTTTTTTTCTTTTAAACACTATCTCTATGACCATGCCTTTCTTCCTCCTTTTGGGTTTCCCATTCTTTCCCACATCTTTTCATGATGGTAGAGTTTACCCGTATCCCATCCAGAGCTTGCTTTTTTCTCCTTCTACAGTTCTCCCTCATGAGTCAATCTCTTATTCCAATTTGTGCATGTATACTGACCCACAGATTTTATATATATCTCCCAGGTTGGGTAATTAAGCTCCAAACCCAAAGATGTATGTGCTTATTGAACATCCACATTTGAATGACACATAGAAATCCAAATACAACACGTCAAACTAATCCCTTGTTCTTATTGATTTCTAAACCGGTTCTTCTTTCAATAGATAATACAACCAATGCACTTCTCCAAGACAGACAGCTAGCTGTTAGTCCTGAATTTACCTACACTCTGTCAATCTACCCTGATGGCTCAGATGGTAAAGTGCCTGCCTACCATGCGGGAGACCCGAGTTCAATCCCTGGGTCTGGAAGATCTCCTGGAGAAGGAAATGGCAACCCACGCCAGTATTCTTGCCTGGAAAATCCCATGAATGGAGGAGCCTGGTAGGCTACAGTCCATGGGGGTCGCAAAGGGTTGGACATGACTGAGCAACTTCATTTGTCAATCTACCAATACACAGGTATCTAAAACTATTAATTCTAGCAGCCAGATGTCATCCAATATATAAAATACACCCTGATAACATATGTCCTTATATCTCTAATGTCCTTTAAGCCTTCCCTCTACCAGTTCCCTAGTTTAAGCTCCCATTATCTTCTGCCTAGATAGCTGCAATAATTTCCTATCTTATTTCATTGATTTGGGTTCATTTTTAACATAGTAGCCAAAGTAATCTTTTTAAAATATGAAAATGATCATATCACTTCCTTCCATCAAATCCTTTTATGGCTACCAATTTCTTCCAGATTACAGTGCAAAATTGTTCAGGATTTGGAACCTATGGTTGGATAGCATCCCCAACTCAGTGGACATGAGTTTGAACAAGCTCCAGGAGTTGGTGATGGACAGGGAGGTCTGGCGTGCTGCAGTCCATGGGGTCACAAAGAGTTGGACATGTCTGAGCAACTGAACTGAATTAAACTATATTCCTAGGGTCATCTCCTAGTAGTATCTTCCTCTTAGCTTACATATAAACTCTACCCACTGATCTATCAGTCTTAGTAACAACATGCTGCTGCTGCTAAGTCACTTCAGTCAAGTCCAGCTCTGTGCGACCCCATAGATGGCAGCCCACCAGGCTCCTCCATCCCTGGGATTCTCCAGGGAAAAACACTGGAGTGGGTTGCCATTTCCTTCTCCAATGCAGGAAAGTGAAAATTGAAAGTGAAGTCACTCAGTCATGTCCTACTCTTCGCGACCCCATGGACTGCAGCCTACCAGGCTCCTCCATCCATGGGATTTGCCAGGCAAGAGTACTGGAGTGGGTTGCCATTTCCTTCTCCAAGTAACACCATACTCACCTTCATATCTGGACATTTGATAAGAAAGTTCTCTGCTTGAACTGTTCCTCCTTCCAGGCTTCATATTGCTAACTTTTAAATTCAGGTGCCACTTATTCCAAAAATACCTCCCTAATCTGCCTCCTATATACTCCAATAGCTCCCTTAGTTACTCCTTTAGTTAGACCACTCACAGTCATTTGTTGTTGCCCTTAGATTACAAACTGAAAAAAGTGGTATGGTATGGTATCTAGTGCAGAGTTATATTCCCACTGCATAGCACAGTGACTATCATATAGCAGATATTCCAAAACAATTTTTGTAAGAAAAAAGTAAATATAAAAAAGGAATATTTATCAAATAAAGATAAATTAAAGTTATACAGTCATGAACAAATAACAATAATTTGAGAGAATGAGAAGAACATGGCAGGAATATCTTGAAGACTGCAGCGTTTTTAGTTGGAATTGTGGCCAAATAAATATCAACATCTGAGAAGTGATCAGGTTCAAGAAACTGTCACCTTGATTTGAAAGGACCTAGTATGAAGGAGAGGGAAGGTTTGTCTTTTCCCTGTTCCTTATTTGAGTTATGGTATTCTGGGTTATGCTTCACCCATTGAAAGAAACACTGGGAAAGCTGTAGTGATTAAGAGAGCACATGGGACAGGAAAACGTCTTAAAACCTTTCTGAACAGGAATGGTTGAAATAAGTAGGGCCAGTCAGTGTAGAGAAGACATATGGTTGAAGACTGACTGACTCCAAATATTTGAAAAGCTCTCATGAGAGAAAAGAATATTCTCCTTATATTATTCAGAGTTCAAATTTAGTATGAATGGGTCTACATGGAGATGAAATATTTCTCATCAGAGAGAGAAATTTCATATGATCTAGAGTTTTGCAAAGAGGTTTTAGAGGTCATTAGTGTTAGTAACTAAGTGTTAATCTCTCAGTTGTGCCCAACTCTTTGCAACCCCATGAACTGCAGCCCAACAGGCTCCGCTGTCCATGAAATTTTCCAGGCCAAGGATACTGGAGTGGATTGCCATTTCCTGTCACTAAAATTACAGAAGCATAGGATAGAGGACTGCTAAGGGTTCAAACATTAGAGCAGGGATCCCCAATCCCCTGGGCCATGGACCGCGATTAGTCTGTAGCCTGTTAGGAACTGGGCTGCACAGCAGGTGAGTGGCAGGTGAAACCAAAACCATCGCCCACCACCACCTGTGGAAAATTGTCTTCAATGAAATCAATCCCTGGTGCCAAAAATGTTGGGGACTGCTGCATTAGAGGGTAGAAGAAAGGCTCAGGATAGATCAGTGCTCACATATGAAGATCTGTCACTGGAGTCTTATACTGTTGTTCCATAAAGATGGCATCAAGAGTGTAACATGAAAACTATGTCAGAGTCAATATTAGGACCAGAATCAGGGAACCACAAGACGCAGTAGCAGCACATTATTCAATAAGGAGAGAATCGTGCAGGTCAAGCTGGATTTAGCAGACAGAGGAATGCTCTTGGGGGACCATTAATAAATGTGAGGACTCTGATTCCCAAATTGAGCTTTTAAATCTTGAGTATATTGGCTATCATCTGATCCTTCAAAATATTTGACAGTCTATTCAAATGTTAGACAGCATAAATGATAAAACTTACCAACACAAGAGAGACAAACCTCCATCTGCATCTAAATCTTCCAGTTTTTAGGAGAGGGGGCTGAGGGCCTCCATGATTGAAGGTGTTGTCGTTTCTCTGGAATTCTTTGAAAGCTATAGGTAGAGGAAAGCCAGAGAGAGAAAAGGGCATCTCTCAATTTGAGGGAAATTTCCTGGCTCTGAGAGCTGCCAAGAACCTCCCCAGTTGTCCTCAGTCAGATCCACTTAGGGAGTTTTGGATTCAGACCCTGCCAAACTTCACGTCAGTCAGAGCAGCAGAGTCATCTTTGCCCTTAGTCTTTCCTTAGGAAGAACACTGTCCCTTTAGCTCTTTCACATCTGAAAATTAATCTGTGGAAATAATTTTGGCATCAAATATTCCTGGGAAATAAAACCCTTAAAGAACTGTGAATAAATTATTTGGACTTTTACTTGAGAATAATTGTTGGTACCTGGGATGAAAAGGGATGTCACTAAGAGTGAAGCTGTGTGCCAGGAAAGTGTGTGGTTGAGATTTCCCTTTAGGACATGACTGAAGAAAGTGTTCCTGCTCAAGAGGGCTCTGCTTGCAGCCATCTTGAGTAGATTTTGACTTTGTTTTATGAAAGTTATCCAGAGTCTACATGGATTAAGAATCTTTTGATCTGTTTCGACTTCAAGGACACACCATGCCTTGTTTTAGGTGCCAAGTTTGTGTTCTGTTGAAAACCATACTTAATAGTTTGGCAGTATCAATGCTAACCCAACAGAGAGATTTCCCATTTTTATGAAACACCCACAAAAAGTCAACATTGTGGTTTTAGCATCCATTCACCAAATAACAGAGTAATAAAAACAAGATTGGAAGGACTTGAAAGCACTCGAGATATTTTACTCTGGCATCTAATACGATTTCAACAAAGTATTGTGTAGCTTAGTTAAGATAAAATGGACAAGGAAATGTATTTATTGAGTATCTGTCTTGTTTTCAGAAATTTAAGAAAAGTAAAGTACTGAGTACCTGTAAAAAACTGACCTTATTCTGAAAAGTCATTAATTTGATGGATGAGAAAAAATAAGCATACAAAAATTTCTAATTATACCCAAGGCAGTACATGATACAGAAAGGATTTTTCCTTACTCTTCTTCAATACTTGACAGTTTCTTTTCTAAAACACATGTTGAGTCTGTCATTTTCTTTCTTAGTGGGCATCATCAATCATCTTTTGCCTGAAATACCGCCTTCATCTGGTTCCTGCATTTCTGTCTTTGCCCTCCCCAAACAGATCACCACACAGTAAACTAAACATTTTGAAGCACATCCAATTGTGCCATTCTTCTTCGTAAGATCTTTCAAGGGATTACCATTGCATATATGGAAAAAGCCACGATCCTCACCATGCCACAAGGTCCAGCAGGAGATAGTACTGCCCATCTCTCCAGCCTTCTCTTGGGCACTGTCCTTCCTATGCCCACTCAATTCAGGGGCTTTTCCTATGCTATCCTTTCTCCTAATGTACTATCCTTCTAAGCCCTCCTTGGGGCCAGATCCTCCCCATCACTTAGGAATCAGCCTAAGTACCACTTCCCAGGGAGCCCTTCCTTGAACACTGAGTTTGAAGTCTACCTATGTCACTCTCCACTTCAGCACTTTAGGACATTGTTCAGCTTCCCCATTTTGAATGTTTAAAATCAAACTGCATGCTTTTTCTCCATTCCTTGCCCCACTTAAGATTTTTGAAGCAGGAGCCTTGTTTGTCTTCTCCATATGGTTTCACAGCCAAAGAGCCTGCTTTGGAATGCTGAATACATAGGTTGAATGAATGGCTGAATAAATGCACACACATTTTTTTCTAAGGTAGCCTGATATTTTCCAAACCATACAATGCTTCATATAAATATAAATCAGATAGTGAAACAGAGATAAGAAGAATTGGGCAATGAATTCAATATCAGTGAAGGAGAAATGAGGCTAACGGAGGAATGTTGTTAAATATTCTCTTTGCTCGGTGTGTGAAGCAGAGCTTGGAAATACTGGCTGTTAAAAATGCTGAAGAAAAGTATAGGCTTACACAGACTGTTCAGATTCAGTGGCAGGTTAATGTAGAAGACAGGGCTTGAGTTAAGTCTTGAAAGCAATGTGGAACTGAGTTGGCATGGAAGGATTTATAAAAATTAAGTTCACCATGCAAAGCTGCAGAGGCAGGAAACCCGGAATTATATAGCTTCATGGGGGCACCAAGAAATCCTAGCTTCCTGATTTGTAGACACAGTTCTCCACAGAATTAGATTTCTGAATCCTCTGCTCACCCACCTAAATGCCTTGGTTTTATTTCCAAGCAGTTCTTTTCTTAATGTTACTTAGAACATGCCTTCCTTTGGAGGAGGGAGGGAAGTCATGAGAAATGAAAAAGTCAGAATGTTTTACTCTGTAATCCCTCTCAAAATTTTAGATTTTATTGGAGATTATGTAATGTTTTTACCTCTATTCATTTTATTAAAAAGCTGGTGACATTTCAGAAGATGCCTACATCTGAGAATTACTCATAGCCAAAAGGATCTATTCATCATCTATGGCTCTCCTGTCAATGAAGCCAAATGAAAGCAAAAAAGATGTCTGACTTTGTTATTTGATTAACATGGCCCTCCCTTAGGGAATGTTTTTTATCCAGCCCCACACTGTGGATCTTGAGACAAGACTACGCCGGAGGCTAGGATTATTAAAACTGGCCTTCCCCAGTGTATCAGAAACCTCTTACGTACTTCTTTAGATTCTATCCATCCCGCCTCTTCCTCCAGCCACTGCTACAAAACAAGTTCACTGAACCTTTGCTGAAGTGTCACTTATGTGCATCCTGACAACGCTCATTCCCATCTCAGATTCATTTCAGGGCTCTGCTTCTGCTGTGGGGCTTCTCATATGCTGCAGGGATATTCTGGATACTCATTCAGGAACACAAGGAAGGTTGGGGAGTTAATGCTCAGGAGGCCATTTTTGACCAAAGGTACCAGGGGCTGATGGATAAATGCTTTCTCCTTTGTCCTCTGGTAAATAGCTCTGAGGCATATTTCATATGTTTGTTCTTAAAGTCGCATTGAATCAACCCACAGTCACCTACCATGGATAATTAGTTAACAATTCTTCTATTGGCTTTTTTGCTTGTTTCTTCCATTTTCTGGCTTATTCCTCTCCTTCCCACAAACAAATCTGTCTCAAGCTCTTTTGTAGGGGAAAGGAAGCCAAAGCTAAAAGAACTACGGCGTGTATCGCTAAGGGAAACACTGAGAAGAGAGGTGATATGATACTGAATACAATCTTTATATGCTACTCAATGTTGCCCCGAGTTGGCACAAGATGTGAAACTTGTAACAGCTGGCACTCTGCTGCTTTTTCCCTTTGTTCAGCTTGCTCCTGGTCAAAAGCACATGGCTTTTTAAAATAATTTAAACATAACCTTAATAATTTCACAAATGACTAAAACCATTCCTTACATGGTGATCAACAGCAAAGGCTGCCATTTTGATACGGGCAACAGAAGATGAATTATTGTGGTCATCATAGCAAAACACAGCCTGTTTTACTCATAGAAAAGGGTAATCCTAGGCTGATAGACCAGAGAAGTTTAGCTCTCTGCCATGCCCTGCTTAGCCTCAATAGAATCATAGCTCAAGAGTGCTCCAAGGAAATGTGTAGATAGGGAAACAGAATACTGGTAGGGTGGCAAGCATGGTAAGGGCAGGGATCCAGTTCTTCTGACCTACAAATCAGACTGTTATGTTTTCTCTGATTGGTGTACCTTCTTAAAGGGAAAAATGAATTAGGTTGGGGTGGGTAGCAAGGACAGGTCTAGGTCATAATAATATATCCTATCTTGGAGAATTTATTGTTTCCCTTCTTTTACAAAAGTCTTTGCTTTTTTGTTTCATTCATATGACTATTCTTTCCTCTACTTCCTGCTTCTACTTACTGGAAAAAAAAGATTTTTATCTTTTAAACACATATATACATAATCACCCGAAGTGTTTGTGCCATTCATTCTGTTCTTTTTAGCAAACACTTTACTCCCAAGCTCTAAAGCTTCTAAAAACATCTTAACACATTATTGACTGAAGAAATATTAATGCCACAGGCATTAGTTTCTGCAAAAATCCACTGATCAATAATCTGTTAAGAAGTCAGCACTTTGTGTATTTTCCTATCCCAGTAGCCCATAAGCCATAGATTCTGATTTAATGTTAAGAGAATGCCCTATTGTACTCAAGTAGGTCTTAAAATTTTAAGAGGCTCACTCATGCCTTTCACGGTAATTTAATTGCTTTTTTGATATCGTTCAAATTTTTTCTATGTTTTTCTTATTATTTTTGAAAATGTTTCTCCCACATTATGCTCTTTCCTAGGTAAATCAGATATTTTGAAATATTTTTGCTAAACCTTTGTTAGCAAATTTAATATATTCCCATGCTATGGGAAACAGTGATAGAACCAACTTTTCCCATTAATATTATGTAGCTAGTTAACCTAAGGGGCCCCAACAGTTCAAAGCTCACATAAATATTAACTTTAATTCCATTGTTATTTTAACCCACAGAGCCCAATAACTTGACTCCCTGGAGGCAAATCCTCATGAGCACTGCTCAGTTTTAAAATCAGTTCAGAGTTCTGGAATTATTTCTTAGGCTCTCTGTTTATTTGGCTCACTAATCCTGATTTTTGTTGTTGTTGTTGTTGTTGTTGTTTTGACCTCACAAACATAAGTGAAATGGATCAGTATAGAAATTTGAGTATTTATGACAATCATATTTTTCATTTGATTGCTAAGTGTATTTTGATTGAAACAAGTAAAACTCCAATTTACAGTCAGCAAATATTTTACAAATAGAAATATCAGAAGAATCTAAAGTGAGTTGACTGGTGAGTCAGTTTAAATTATTTTCTAAATAGAAAGTTTCAGATCTTCGAATACTTTAAATCCAAAAAATTTAATCAAACAAATGAACATTCATTACTCAATAGGAACTTACTGACAAATGTGGGAAATATGCTAAAAGGAAAACAAAGAGCATGTAGAACATGTTATTTTCATATTATTTCCTGATGAATGGTTGATTCAATAAGCATTCTCAAATCCTGTCTTCCTGCTTCTCTTTATATAATTAGCCAAATACTTGTTTCTCCATCTCCTTTGTTTTTTTAATAAAAGGGACCATCCTGGTTGGCAGGCACCACTCTATCCTTCAACCCATCAACAATGTAATGAAATCTCCCTTCATTAAAGATTCTGCAATTAAGGAGAAAAATTAAGTTCTGTTTGCCTAATCCATTATCAATTGGGTTTCATTTACCGGGTGCACATCCAAACTGCTACACCTTCATATTCAATATACATGGAGCCAGGACCAGTGTTAATCACTAAGGATCATTGTCCACCACAGACCAACACATAAAAGATAGCTGTAGACAGCAACAACTGTGCCTAACAATGGGGTAAAAATCACCTCCGAACAAAGTATTCTATAGTGATTGAATGTTTCTTTATTCACATGGTGTTAATTAGGTGTGTATTAATTATGGTGAAATAGCACAGAGATTTTGTCAATGATTAAGCCTTTGTTTGTTTGCTACAATGCAGTTCTGCTAAGTTTGAGTGATAGTCTTCATTGATTATTGGGAAATGCTAAGAAAAATAATTATCCTTAATTATGCTGGCAGTTAACAGAAAAGATATTACAGTATTTCAGTCCTTATGCTATTCCAGTGGTATAATAAATTTCTCTCCTTGCCCAAATTTGTATAGAAGTGAAGTGAGAGTTAGCTTGATCCCTTTTAGCTTGGATTGCATGCAGGAAAATAATTTTTTCCCTTTTTTATTGAAATACAGCTAACTTACAGTATTGTGCTAATTTTTTCTGTACAGCAAGGTGAGTCAGTTATATACATATATACATTTTTTTATTCTTTTCCATTATGGTTTATCCCAGGAGATTGGATATAGTTCCCTGTGCTATTCAGTAGGACCTTGTTGTTTATCCTTTCTAAATGTTTGTAGTTAGCAACTCCAAACTCCCAGTATATACCTCTCCTCCCCTCACTCCTCCTTGACAACCACAAATCTCTTGTCTATGTCTGAGTCTGTAGCTATTTTGTAGACAAGATCATTTGTGCCATATTTTAGAGTTACATATATAATTGATAGCATGATATTTTTATCCTTTCTTTCTGACTTACTTCTCCTAGTATGACAGTCTCTAGTTGCATCCAAGTTGTTGCAAATGGCTTTATTTCATTCTTTTTAATGACTGAGTATTCCACTGCGTATGTGTACTACATCTTCTTTATCCATTCATCTGCTGATTGACACCATAAAACTCCTAGAAGAGAGCATAGACAAAATATTCTCCAATATAAATTGTAACACTGTTTTTCTAGGTCAGTCTCCTAAGGCAATAAAAATAAAAACACAAATAAAGAAATGGGACCTAATCAAACTTACACACTTTTCCACAACAGAGTGTTAGTTGCTCAGTCATGTCTGACTCTTTACAACTCCATGGACTGCAGCCTCTGTCCAAGAAATTCTCCAATCAAGAATACTGGAGTGGATTGCCATTCGCTTCTCCAGGGGATCTTTCTGGTGCAGAGAAACCATAAAACAAACAAACAAACAAACAAAAAACACAGCCTATGAAATGGGAGAAAGCATTTGCAAATGATGTAACAGACAAGGGCACCTATACAATTCAACAAAAAAAATTAAAAAAATGAGCAGGAGACCTTAATAGACATTTGCCAAAGAAAGCACACAGATGAGCAGTAGGCACATGGAAAGATGCTCAGCATCATTGGTGGCGTGGTGGTAAAGAAGCCACCTACCAATGCAGGAGACACTGGAGATGCAGGTTCAATCCCTGGGTCAGGAAGATCCCCTGCAAAAAAATTGGCAACCTGCTCCAGTATTCTTGCCTGGGAAATTCCATGGACAGAGGAGCCTGGGGGCTACAGTCCACGGGGTCTCAAAAGAGTTGGGCACGACTGAGAAACTGAGTACAGGCACACAATTAACTATTAGAGAACTGCAAATCAAAACTACAGTGAGGTAAAACCTCAATATGGTCACAGTGGCCCTCATTAAAAAGTCTACAAATAACCAACAATGGAGAGGATGGGGAGAAAAGGGAATCTTCCTACACTGTTGGTGGGATTGCAAGTGGGTGCAGCTACTATGGTAAATAGTGTAAACGTCCCACAGAAAACTAAAAATAGAACTACTGTGTGATCCAGCCATCCACTTCCTGGGAATACACCTAGACAAAACTGTAATTCAAAAAGGTACATGCACCCTTATGTTCACAGTATCACCATTCACAGTACTCAGGAAAATAACGTTTATATAGAGGTAAATGGTTATGGGCTTCCCTGGTGGCTCAGATGGTAAAGAATCTGCCTGTAATGTAGGAGACAGGGATTAGATCCCTGGATCAGGAAGATTCCCTGGAGAAAGGAATGGCTGTCCAGTCTAGTATTCTTACCTGGAGAATTCCATGGACAGAGGAGCCTGGTGGGCTACATAGTCCATGGGTCAAAAAGAGTCAGACTCGCCTGAATGACTAATACTTTGTTTTCACTTTTCAAATGATTATTATTGGTCACAATTACTTTGGTAGGCAAGGGAGATATAAGAGAATTTAAAAATTCAATTATGAATATCCAAACAAGCATATAATATTCTAGAAGTACCACTATTTATCTAATTAAAGTGATATGTTTGACTTTTTTTTCTATAGTGCTTCCTTTTATTAAACTAGATGAGAAATTGCTCATAGATCTAACATATGGGTGATAGTGTGATAAAGTAATAAAGCACAGCATCAAAAGGCCAAGTAGGGAAAATGTATTGAATGCTCTGTCTACTCATCCTGCGCTTTAATGAATACTAACCTAGAGACCAGGGAAATTGAGAAGGTACATCTGCATAGGACCCATCCATTCTAAGGACCCACTCTAGGGCTCAGAGGATCTTTGGAATAAAACTTACTATATTCAGCACAAAGACAACTTTTTTTTTTAAAGCAATCTAAATCAAACCATGATTCCAGATAAAGGATATAGGTAAAATATACATTGAAAAAGTTTCTATCTCTAAATTTAATGAGCTGTTGAGAATAAAAGAATAGTAAAGTTAAGACTCAGACTAAAGAATCTGCCTGCAATGCAGGAGACCCAGATTCAGTCTCTCAGTCAGGAAGATCCCCTGGAGAAGGGAATACCTGCCCACTCCAGTATTCTTGCCTGGAGAATCCGATGGACAGAGGAACCTGACAGGCGAAAGCCCATGTGGTCGCGAAGAGTCAGACATGACTGAGTGACTTTCACTTTCACTACTGTGAAGCATAAGAATAAGGCAAGATACAAAGAGAAAGCTCCAAGTGAAGTTCCCTGTCTCCATCTCAGAAGAATTAACAATGACAAAACCACAGAGCCATTATTTTTCTAATTTTTTTTTAGTTTTTTAAAAATACTGTTTTCCTGAACATTCAGACCTCTAGGTTGAATTGGAAAAATGAGCCAAAGCTGAATTTCCTTTTTACCCAGAAGAAAAAGAAACATTCCTAAGTATTAGTTCCCTGCTGCTGCTGCTAAGTCACTTCAGTCGTGTCTGACTCTGTGCGACCCCATAGACGGCAGCCCACCAGGCTCCCCTGTCCCTGGGATTCTCCAGGCAAGAACACTGGAGTGGGTTGCCATTTCCTTCTCCAGTGCATGAAAGTGAAAAGCGAAAGTGAAGTTGCTCAGTCATGTCCGACTCTTCGCGACCCCATGGACTGCAGCCTACCAGGCTCCTCCATCCATGGGATTTTCAGGCAAGAGTACTGGAGTGGGGTACCATTGCCTTAGTTCCCTAGGATTGCCATAACAAAGTTCCACAGACTGGGTGCCTTAAACAACAGAAACGTCTCACAGTTCTGAAGGCAAAATGTTAGCAGACTTGGTTCCTTATGAGAGTTGTGATGGGGAATCTGCTCCATGCTTCTCACCTAGTTTCTTGTGGTTTTTGTGGAAATCTTTGATATTTCTTTACTTATAAATTTATTACCCCAGTCTCAGCCTTCAGCATTGCATGTCATTATCCCTTTATTTGTGCCTGTCACCATGCTCAAATTTCCCTTTTTGAAAGATATAGTCACATTAGGTTAGGGTCCACCCTACTAACGCTATCTTAACTTGATCGTGTGGAGATGCTCTTTTTCCAAATAAGGTCACATTCACTGGGGGTTAGGGCTTCAATCTGAAAAACATAATTCAACGCAGAACATTATATATTCTGAACGTAACTTGAGGATTTTAACAAGATCCTTTACTTATTCAAAGGAACAAATAAAGTTCAGTCCTCCAACTGCAGAAACTTCCAAGTAATCTCCTCCCTATCCTGTGCCTTCAGACTTGAGTGGAGTGTTTAGAAGGCAACATTTATTCCAGTGACTGAGCATGCATGCATACCTATATTTATTCCACAAATTCCATGTTCAGGATCTTAAAAAGGGAATAAAAGAGTCAAGGAGAGATCATCACAGCTAAACAAAAATAGAATGTCTCAGTGCTCAGACTGAGACATTTGTGTCCGACTTTTTGCAACATGAAAGACTGTCAGCGGCCAGGCTCCTCTCTGTCCATGGGATTTCCTGGGCAAGAATACTGGAGTGGGTTGCCATTTCCTCTTCCAAAGGATCTTTCTGACCCAGGGATCAAGCCGACATTTCTTAAGTCTCCTGCATTGGCTGGCAAATTCTTTATCACTAAGCACCACCTGGGAATAGAATGTCTGGATGAGTAAGAAAGTGTTACTGCAAACATGAAAACATTTTACACCAAAAATGTGCAAAGACAGATAAAGAAATTAAACATCATAAGAAAGCCTTCATGACTGCTTCATATTAAAGGAGAATTCTGTGAAGACTTGAATTTCAGGAAAAAGTACTCAAAAATGAGGTTATTAAAAATAACAAAGTAACATTTAAAAGAAATATTACAGAAAAACGAACTAAAGTTGCATTATTACAAACCAATAAATCGAATAAAAATATCTTTTAAAGGACTAGCAGAGCTCAATGTTAATTATTTGCTTAGGAGAAAAGATGTAGAGAATTAGCAAATAGAAACAAGTAAAAGTCACTAACAGAAAAGTATAAAAATAAAGGACAAAGACCATCCAACACAAGTATAGTTGGTGTCTTTTAAAACCATTCAAATATATAATAGCTGAAATTTTTCCTGAAATGTATCAATAGGTCATATGGCATACATAGTTATAAGAAAAGATAGAAATACATGTTGATGCTAAGTATATTGATGAAAAATTGAGTTATTTATATGAAGGAATGTCAGGGTGGCCTTAAATGTCTTTTCACCATCATGCCATGCCAGAGAACAACAGAGCAATATATATATTTATAAAAGTCTTAGAAATAGAAAGTATAGCAAGAAATTTATACTGGTCACATTATTCTTTATTAAATCGCAAACTTATTAAAGTCATAGTTTTTTTCAAGCATGAAAGGATTGAAAAAATATGGAATCCAGGATCCTTAAAAAAAAAAAAAAAAAGAAAACAACTACCTGGTGACCAAATCTGGACAACAAAGATAAATAAAAAATAAATTAACTAATAATAGATGATCTTTGCTAAAATGCCAATGTTGAACATTTGAACACAGAATTAAGAATAAATAACCATGGGATCTATAGTCACATAATGATGTTAATTTACAAAAGAAAAGAAATAAAAGAAAAATACTGTTTCAAAATTTTTAATTTTTTATTTTATGGATATTTTAATAACTACTATCTCCAATCTAAAAACATGAACTGGAACTTCACCATTCCTTCATTTTAAGTTCAGTTTCCTTTTCTCTCTCTGTTAAATATAATACAAAAATAAATTTTAATAATTTTGCTAAAAACAGCATGCAAGATGTAATTTTATTTTTTACAGATGTGCTGTCTTATGTCTCTCTCTCTCCATAATAATAGATATTTAGAATATTGTACACTTAATATCTGATGGTTGGATAGCATCACTGACTCAATGGACATGAGTTTTACAAACTCCAGGAGGTAGTGAAGGAGAGGGAAGCTTAGCATGCTGCAGTCCAGGAGCTGCAAAGGGTCCATCACAACTTAGCAACTAAACAATGACAACCATATTTACCCTGATTAATTCTAAGTGGAGAAATTTCTAATATTTTTCTTCTGTATTACTTCAATTTCTTCTTTAAATGTGATATTAAAGCAATAAAAACTGTTAGAAATGACCATTTCCATAGAAAACTGAACAGCTAAATAGAGAATAGATACCACCAACCATTTCTATGTCCTTATTCATTTCAACAATCAAATTAGATTCATTTCTCCCTCTTTAGTTCCATAACTCTATAAACTTTGAAGTTTGAAGAATATTATTAGTTGTTTATTAACTAAGGAGTTCATGTATATAGATATTCTGTCATAGTGTAGTATTAAATATTCTTGGTTATTGATTCCATGCAGAAAAATAATGCATATTCTCAGTTTCCCTGGGGTGAAATCGCTTTCCAAGCTTACTTAAGCTTTATTTTTGTAAATGTTGCTGTTATGGCATAATGAAATATTGTTAGCCTGCAGCTCACTAAGAGTACAATCCCATCAACTTTGAGCTGGCTTCTAGACGGAGAGCGGACAAATTGCTAAGGACCTGTCATTTTACCAAGCTATGACTGATAACCTCTAGCAGAATACATGAATGCAAAAGGATACAGTTTGAAAGTGGACAGTAAGCAATATCTCTGCACAAACAGAAAAGGGAATTTTTATGGAAACACTGTCTACTATTTTGACACAACTAAAAGGTTCAACAACTCCTTATGGCACGTCTGTATGCAGAGGTTTCTTTTCAACTTGCTTCTCCTTGAAGTCTTAGACAAAGGTTCAGTTAGCTCTGATCCAACCAGAATTGATTCATGTTTATAAATATAAGCTTGACATTGCACATGCTTACCTTTCCTTCCATTGTTCTTATATTTTGAGCAGATTGTCTTGAGGGAACTATAGGTATGTATGAGGTCAGTTTGTACTTTTCATTGCTCGAAAGCTAATCACCTAGTGACCTGATTACTTTAATCATCAGTGTTGAATAGAGTCTCCAGTGCACTGGACATTCTGACACGTGAATTCAGCAAAGAGAAGAAAAATCTAAAAATCCAATATGCACCAAGTTTTATGCTGGATGAAGTCATAATTAGAGATAAATTCCCAATGATCTTATATCATTTAGATTTTATCTTTTCCATCATCTCAACACACACACACACACAGAGACACACAAGGTCATAACAAAATGAGTTAACAGAAATTTTGGACATCTCTTAAGACTCAAATATTTCAGAACTTATAAACTGTCTCTGATAAGATTCATTCAAATTCAACATGTTTATTAACTAGGTCCCATTTGAAAGACTCTATGCTATGTATAACATTTTGAATAATGTGATGAATAGTGTATGTTCTTGTGACATACTCAGTACAGAAAATGTGGTAGCAAGATAGAAGACAAGAGAGGAATTCTGAATAAAGCTGTGTGCTAAGTTGGCTAAGTTGCTTCAGCTGCGTCCAACTTTTTGTTATCCCATGGACTGTAACTGGCCAGGCCCCTCTGACCATGGGACTTTCCAGGCAAGAGTACTGGAGTGGATTGCCATTTCCGTCTCCAGGGGGATCTTCCCAACCCAGGGATCAAACCCATGTCTCCTGAGGCTCCTGAATTGCAGGCAGAATCTTCATCACTGAGACAGCAGGGAAGCCAGCAAAGCTAGAGCTATGTAATTAGGATGGAAAAGAACTTAACAGCATAATGGCACCTTTAAGACAAAGTAAAAGGTCACAGCAAAAGAAGAAGAAAGAAAAGGTCACATGGAGCAATGACTGAGCAGGTTTGACTTTATATAAGCAAAAATACTTGGTTTAGCATAGGGATTTTATGAAAGAAAACAGGACATGCATTCATGAAGCATAATAATGCAAATATAAAGTTGAGCAGCTGACATTGCCAGGTAGATCAAAGTTGAAAAAGTCACCATCCTATCTTCAAGGTGTCTTCCATCTAGTGAGCAAGAGGATGGGCTTCCCAAGTGGCACTAGTGGTAAAGAATCCCCTTGCCATTGCAGGAGATGCAAAGGATGTGGGTTCGATCCCTAGGTTGGGAAGGTCCCCTGGAGGAGGAAATGGCACCCCACACCAGTATACTTGTTGGAATAATCCCATGAACAGAGGAGCCTAGTGGGCTACAGTCTATGTGGTCACAAAGAGTCAGACATGACTAAGCATCTGAGTACATAAATAAGTAGATACCTGTGATATGAGGGAGAAAAAAAAAGGTAAATTGTGAACCTTCCAAGAAAGTATGGTGGCCACTCTGATGTAACCTGTGTATGCCTTTTAAGAATGAAAGAGTTGTTCCCCCACTGCTGAAAGAAAACCTTCAAGTGGCAGCCCGTACAAGATTGACTCAGCTGAAGAGAGAGCCACTCAAGGACATGTTGCCTTGCCAGGGTGACCACACCTAATGACTAGTCTATGTCAGGGTATAAACACCAGCTCACTTATCCCAACTTCAGAATTTCCCTTAAAGTTAATCTGAGACCCTTATTTTCTTTATAGAGTTGCCTTAGTATACTATTATTACCAAGGTTATAGAGCTGATAAATTTTTCAACTGATACATAACATTAACAAGTCTGTATATCCTCATGACTTAGTATGTTGTGAGGAACAAAAACATCAGGAAAGGAATCCAGCTCAGAACCTTAGCTAACTCTCCATTGTTTCTCATCAGTCAAGCCAGCGATAGATCTGGTTTTGCCATAATCGCTATAGTTATGAGATAATTATATTGACTTCCAAACAGAGGCCTAATTATATGCAAAATCTTAGCATTTGATTTTTAAATTTTTTTTAGGATAAGATTAGAATTAGTTTGTAGAAATTGTGTTTTATTCCTCCTTTCTTTTTCTTCCTAACCATACATAAAGCTGCTATGCTCTTTGCACAATGAGATATTTACTGCTTTGCAGTTTTGGCTTTAAAGTATATGCAAACTATTCATATTATGAAGCTTTCTCAAGATCATTGATCCTTGTCGCATAAGAATGTATGATATATTCAGACAATGTCATACTGTTCAGCAATAAAAAGGAGTGAACAGCATGGATGACTCTGAAAATGTTTGATGAGGAAAAGAAATGTTATTTACGGTGTATGATTCTATTTGTATGAAATTCTATAATAGGTAAAATTAATTTCTGATGGGAAAAAAAAATCAAAACAGTAGTTGCCTCTAGAGGGAAATACAGGGACCGAATGGGAAGAAACAGAAGAAAACTTACTAGGGAGATGGAAATATTCTTTATCTTGACAAAGTTTTGGGTTTCATAAATATTTCTATATTTACCAAAGTTCATCACATTGTTTGCTTAAGATTGGGAAATTTACTGTATGTAAATTTAAACTAAAAATATTGACTCTAATTAAACATATGCATTCTTAAGTGTTCAGGGGTGAAGAGGACATATATCTGTAACTTACTTTAAAATGTGTCAAAAACGAGATAGATTGACAGATGGAGAGAGGAATGATGGTTGGATAGATATGTGATAAGACTAGTAGAACAAAATGGTTATTTTAGAATCTAGGTTGTGTTTAAATCAAATTTCTTATATCTTTGAAAATTTTCATAATAAAATATGAAATAAAGGTGACAAATAAATATGAATGTTGATTTTAAAATTTAATGGTGATTGGGCTTCCCTAGTGGTCTATGGTAAAGAGTGCTAGTTTGAGCCCTGGTCAGGGAAATTCCACGTGCCAACAGGAGCATTTAGAAAAAATAAATAAATAAATGTGGTTGCAGTAAATAATCTTCTAATTTGAAATTATCTTACTCAATATATGGTCTGTAGTGTTAGAAAATAATTTTCTAAATGGCAAGTAGAAAAAAGAGCAATGAAAGAAGGAAGCATTTTAAACTGCTATAAAAATATTGACTGCCATGAAATGGAGTGATTCTTTACCCAAAATTTTCAGTAAAACATTTTTAACCATGCAAGCATATTTGATTTACTACATGTAAATTAGCATTTACACTTAAATTAAGTTCATAAAATTTTAAAGTCAGAAGAGACCTTAGCAATCATCTTCTAATCCTCTAGTTTTAAAGATATGAAAACTGAGGTCCAACAGGGACAGGAGGGTTACTCAAGGTCAAGCAGCTAGTAAATACCAGCGTTGTTTACCAAAAAAAACTTTGGGAATTCTGATTCATTTCCCTTTGAAGGTTTCTTGTGCTATTGTGAGAATAAGGCAAGCATCTTAAGCTATCTGAACAGCCATCTGTGAAATGGGAATAATAACTCCTGTTCTGCTATTAGGACCTTACAGGAAATACCAGGGCACTTTTGATTGTTGGTAAAACTGAGACACTGAAAAACCACTTGTTGTTTTCAATTTGTGTGTAATAAATCAAGGAGATACATATCAGTGAATTCCAAAAGGGCACTCAGTTACCAGCTGTGATTTAGCCCATTATTTCTCATAAAATATGCATAGGTCAGAATGCAATAATCCAATGGCTATGAGAGAGAAAATACATATCAAGTAGAGCAAGTAGAGGCTAGAACACACTTCAGTTCAGTTGCTCAGTCGTGTCCAACTCTTTGCGATCCCATGGACTGCAGCACTCCAGGCCTTCCTGTCCATCACCAATTCCCAGAGTTTACCCAAGCTGTTGTCCATTGAGTCAGTGACGCCATCCAACCATTTCATCCTTGTTGTTCCCTTCTCCCACCTTCAATCTTTCCCAGCATCAGGGTCTTTTCCAATGAGTCAGTTCTTCACATGAGGTGGCCAAAGTATTGGAGTTTCAGCTTCAACATCAGTCCTTCCAGTGAACACTCATGACTGATCTCCTTTAGGATGGGCTGGTTGGATCTCCTTGCAGTCCAAGGGACTCTCAAGAGTCTTCTCCATCACCACAGTTCAAAAGCATCAATTCTTCAGTGCTCAGCTTTATTTATAGTCCAACTCTCATATCCATACATGACTATTGAAAAAACCATAGTTTTGACTAGATGGACCTTTGTTGGCCAAGTGATGTCTCTACATTTTAACATGCTGTCTAGGTTGGTCATAGCTTTTCTTCCAAACAGTAAGAGTCTTTTAATTTCATGGCTGTAGTCACCGCCTGCAGTGATTTTGGAGCCCCCTCAAAAAAAGTCCATCACTGTTTCCACTATTTCCCCATCTAGTTTCCATGAAGTGATGGGACCAGATGCCGTGATCTTCGTTTTCTGAATGTTGAGCTTTAAGCCAACATTTTCACTCTCCTCTTTCACTTTCATCAGGAGGCTCGTTAGTTCTTCTTCACTTTCTGCCATAAGGGTGGTGTCATCTGCATGTCTGAGGTTATTGATATTTCTCCCGGCAATCTTGATTCCAGCTTGTGCTTCATCTAGCCTAGTGTTTCTTGTGATGTCCTCTGCATATAAGTTAAATAAACAGGGTGACAATATACAGCCTTGATGTACTCCTTTTCCTATTTGGAACCAGTCTGTTGTTCCATGTCCAATTCTAACTGTTGCTTCCTGACCTGAATACAGGTTTCTCAAGAGGCAGGTCAGGTGTTCTGGTATTCCCATCTCCTTCAGGATTTTCCACAGTTTGCTGTGATCCACATAGTCAAAGGCTTTGGCATAGCCAATAAAGCAGAAATAGATGTTTTTCTGGAACTCTCTTGCTTTTTCCATGATCCAGCAGATGTTGGCAATTTGATCTCTGGTTCCTCTGGCTTTTCTAAAACCAGCTTGAACATCTGGAAGTTCACAGTTCACATATTGCTGAAGCCTGGCTTGGAGAATTTTGAGCATTACTTTACTAGCGTGTGAGATGAGTGAAATTTTGCAGTAGTTTGAACATTCTTTGGCATTGCCTTTCTTGGAGATCGGAATGAAAACTGTCCTTTTCCAGTCCTGTGGCCACTGCTGAGTTTTCCAAATTTGCTGGCATATTGAATGTAGCACTTTCACAGCATCATCTTTTAGGATTTGAAATAGCTCAACACACTTAGAAAGATATAATGTTCACCACTCTTCACCATGTATTAAATTCTCCAACCAAAGGAGAATTTACAAGTTTTCATTTTATACACACTCTTCAAAGATATTCAGAATAAAGCAAATGTAATCAAATGCATAAATGTGATCTCAAAGTAAAACATTAAATCTGAAGAGAGGTATTGTGTGCTAGGAACCTAGCAATAAAGTATTTCACACAAAAAAGCTTTTGACTTTTATTTCATGTGGATTTAAAACATTCCACTTTTTAAATGCTAGATTTCAACATATACCAACATAATCTTTATCATATCTTGCCCCTAGAGAAAAAGCCGAGAAGGAAAATGTGCTTGAAAATTAATTTATTTACAATGAAATTCCCAGAAGAGCATTATAAAAAGCAAATTTCCAGATTGCCATAGATACATCTGAAACTTCTGAGCACTGTGGAATACTATTCATTGATGTATTAAATAAGTAAATTTATCTATTAAACAGCTAAATGAGTGGGGGGGAGACAAATTTCCATAATATTTTTAAAATTCTCAGAGTATTTTCTGTATCTGATTTGATCTTCATGATATGAAACTATGGAATATCAAAAGGTAGTATGCCTGCTCAGGCGCGTCCAGCTCTTTGCAACCTTATGGACTGCAGCCTGCCAGACTCCTCTGTTCATGGGATTTTCCCAGCAAGAATACTGGAATGGGCTGCCATTTTCTCCTCCAGTCAATCTTCCCAATCCAGGGATCGAACCTAAGCCTTCTGCATTGGCAGGTGAATTTTTTACCCCAAGCCTCCTGGGAAGCCCCATGAAAAGATAGAGCAGTTATTAATATCCTTATTTCATCTATCAAGCAATTGAGGCTCAAATATCTCATAAATGGCAGCTTATTATTAACAAAGCTAAATAATAAAAATATATATAGTAATTACCAGAGCACCTTACCTGCCTTCTGAGAAATCTGTATGCAGGTCAAGAAGCAACAGTTAGAACCAGACATGGAAAAATGGACTGGTTCCAAATTGGGAAAGGGGTACAAGGCTGTATATTGTCACCCTGCTTTTTTAATTTGTATGCAGAGTACATCATGTGAAACACTGAGCTGGATGAAGCACAAGCTGGAATCAAGATTGCCAGGAGAAATATCAGTTACCTCAGATATGCAGATGACACCACCCTTATGGCAATAAATGAAGAGGAACTAAAGAGCCTGTTGATGAAAGTGAAAGAGGAGAGTGAAAAAGCTGGCTTAAAACTCAACATTGATAGTGGCTGTTCTAGTTTGCATTCCCACCAACAGTGTAAGAGTGTTCCCTTTTCTCCACATCCTCTCCAGCATTTATTGCTTGCAGACTTTTGGACTGCAGTCATTTTGACTGGTGTGAAATGGCACCTTATTGTGGTCTTGATTTGCATTTCTCTGATAATGAGTGATGTTGAGCATCTTTTTATGTGTCTGTTAGCCATCTGTATGTCTTCTTTGGAGAAATGTCTATTTAATTCTTTGGTCCATTTTTTGACTGGGTCATTTATTTTTCTGGAATTGAGCTGCAGGAATTGCTTGTATATTTTAAAATTAATTGTTTGTCAGTTGCTTCATTTGCTATTATTTTCTCCCATTCTGAAGGCTATTTTTTCACCTTGCTTATAGTTTCTTTTGTTGTGTAGAAGCTTTTAATTTTAATTAGATCCCATTTGTTTATTTTTGCTTTTATTTCCAGTATTCTGGGAGGTGGGTCATAGACGATCCTGCTGTGATTTATGTCAGAGAGTGTTTTGCCTATATTCTCCTCTAGGAGTTTTATAGTTTCTGGTCTTACAAGTTTTCCCAGCACCACTTGTTAAAGAGGTTGTCTTTTCTCCATTGCATATTCTTGCCTCCTTTGTCAAAGATACCGTGTCCATAGTTAAGTCGCTCAGTCGTGTCTGACTCTTTGCAACCCTGTGGACTGTAGCCCACTAGGCTCCTCCGTTCATGGGATTTACCAGGCAAGAACACTGGAGTGGGTTGCCATTTCCTTCTCCAGGGTATCTTCCTGACCCAGGGATCGAACCCAGGTCTCCCACATTAGAGGCAGACGCTTTAACCTCTGAGCCACCAGGGAAGCCCCACAGGGTCCATGGGTGCGTGGATTTATCTCTGGGCTTTCTATTTTGTTCCACTGATCTATATTTCTGTCTTTGTGCCAGCACCATACTGTCTTGATGACTGTGGCTTTGTAGTAGAGCCTGACTATGGAGAACAATGTGGAGATTCCTTAAAAAATCGCAAATAGAGCTGCCTTATGATCCAGCAATCCCACTGCTGAGCATACACACAGAGGAAACCAGAATTGAAAGAGACACGTGTACCCCAATGTTCATTGCAGCACTGTTTACAATAGCCAGGACATGGAAGCAACCTAGATGTCCATCAGCAAATAAATGGATAAGAAAGCTGTGGTATATATACACAATGGAGTATTACTCAGCCATTAAAAAGAATACATTTGAATCAGTTCTAATGAGGTGGATGAAACTGGAGCCTATTATACAGAGTGAAGTAAGCCAGAAAGAAAAACACCAATACAGTATATTAACGCATATATATGGAATTTAGAAAGATGGTAACAACAACCCTGCATGCTAGACAGCAAAAGAGACACAGATGTATAGAACAGTCTTTTGGACTCTGTGGGAGAGGGCGAGGGTAGGACGATTTGGGGGAATGGCACTGAAACATGGATAATATCATATAAGAAACAAATCGCCAGTCCAGGTTCAATACAGGATGCTTGGGACTGGTGCATTGGGATGACCCGGAGGGATGGTACAGGGAGGGAGGTGGGAGGGGGTTCAGGGTGGGGAACATGCGTACACCCATGGCGGATTCATGTTGATGTGTGGCAGAACCAATACAGTATTGTAAAGTGAAAAAAGAAAAAAGCAGAGATATTAAAAAAAAAGAAGGAAAAACCCCTCAACATTCAATAACAAAGGTCATGGAATTCAGTCCCACCGCTTCATGGTAAATAGATAGGGAAACAATGGAAACAGTGACAGATTTTTATTTTCTTGTGGGCTCCAAAATCACTACAGATGGTGACTGCAGCCTTGAAATTAAAAGACTCTTGCTCCTTGGAAGAAAAGTTTTGACAAACCTAGACAGCATATTGAAAAGCAGAGACATTACTTTGCTGACAAAGGCCTGTCTAGACAAAGATATGGTTTTTCCAGTAGTTATGTATGGATGTGAGAGTTGGACCATGAAGAAAGCTAAGGGCTGAAGAACTGATGCTTTTGAACTGCAGTGTTGGAGAAGACTCTTTAGAGTCCCTTGGACTGTAAGGAGATCCAACCAGTCCATCATAAAGGAAATCAGTTCTGAATATTCATTGGTGATGCTGAAGGCATCATCGGCTCAATGGACATGAGTTTGAGCAAGTTCTGGGAGTTGGTGATGGACAGGGAAGCCTGGCATGCTGCAGTCCATGGGGTTGTAAACAGTTGGACATGACTGTGTAACTGAACTGAATGGTACAGTAATTTGTTAAGTTCTTAGAGTAAATAAGCATCAAAGACATGAGTGAAATTTATGTTTTCCAGCTCTGAAGCTAGTGCTTCTTCCTCTAAACTTGCTATCTAAATTTGTCGCTTACATCAATATTTTTCCTAACTTTTAGAAGTGATTATTTCTAGCAAAGCATCACAAATCTATTCCCACATTTTCCTAGTACATTTGACAAAATGACGGATAAACATAGGATTCCATAACAAGGCCCAGCAATTCAATCCACTTGGTTTGGAGGAAGGAAAAATTAGATGGTAACCCCAATTTGTTTTCCTTGTTCCTTCTTTCTCACTTCATTTCTCCTTTCAATATTCATCTGTCTATCAATCTATTTACCTACCTATCTACTGATACTTATGAATACAACAGAATATACAGTTAACTCTTGAACTACATAAGTTTGAATTGTGCTGCTGCTGCTGCTGCTGCTGCTGCTGCTGCTAAGTCACTTCAGTCTTGTCCGACTCTGTGCAACCCCATAGATGGCAGCCCACAAGGCTCCCCTGTCCCTGGGATTCTCCAGGCAAGAACACTGGAGTGGGTTGCCGTTTCCTTCTCCAATGCATGAAAGTGAAAAGTGAAAGTGAAGATGCTCAGATTCAGGTTGAATCTGTGAATGTGAAACCACAGATATGGAGGACTCATCATGGGACAAAAGCATCTGCAGATTTTAGTATCCATGGTAGTTCCTAGAACCAATACCCCCTCCCCCAGATACCAAGGGGCACTGTACTATTAACAATTTAATAATCTCTACTTAGTTCTTTCCATGTTGGAACATCATTCATTTTAAACTCTGCATTAGCTATTCTATAAGAAACGATACTTAAGTCACAGGGCTTCACATGGAATGAAGACACTTGCAGTGTGGATAAAGAGAAGTACGCAACAGAAATATTAAGTAGAAGTGTTAAGAAATATTATGGGAGAGTTTATAGAACACCAGCTCTTTTGAGCTCATTTATAAATAGAGTGAATAATTATAAAATGCTATCGTATTTCAAACTCTTAAACCTGGGAGCAGCAAGAACAAAATGCTGATTGTGAGATGGCTTTAGTCTAAATGACAGCTTTAGATTTCATTTTCTAGGCATTATGATGCTTTTGAAGGTTTGCATTTGTTTTAGTATAGTTTTGGTTTTTGTTTAACCAGAGAAAAATTCATTTGGGGTTTTTATAAGATAAAATATATCATTCATAGGGAATAAAAACTGAAAACATGGTACCTGGTTAGAAACCAATGGAATAATCAAGACAAGAGAATTTAAGTGCCTGAGTTGAGGTAGTTACAGTGGGTATACAGAAGGGGCGCAATCAAATATTACTTAGGAAGGAAAGGCTGAGCTTCCCAGGGGACTCAGTGGTAAATTATATGTCTGCCAACCAGGAGACTTGGGTTAGATCCTTGGGTTGGGAATATCCCCTGGAAAAGGAAATGAGAGCCCTCTCTGAATTCTTGCCTGGAGAATGCCATGGACAGAAGAGCCTGATGGGCTATAGTCCATGGGGTCAAAAGAGGTGGACATGACTTAGTGATGAAGCAGCAGCAGCAGCAGAGGAAAGGATATGCTGAGTGAATAGATGTTTACCTCAAGGAGAGAGGTACAATGCCTCTGAATTTTCCCTTTGGAAAAGTGGCACTTCCAGTCAAGCTGATAGCTGGAATTTTCTTGATAGTTGATGTTTTCTTTTCAAGCTATCTTTGTTAAGGCAGTACATGTCAAAGAAGAGTGATTTCAATTAAATTTGAAAAATGTCCCAGCATCGACTCTCCTCAGATTAACTGCAAGCACTTGGTCAGAATTCTGCAGCACAAGGTGTGGGAGATGGTGGCCTTGGAGGGGAACAGCAGCTGATTCACCTCCATATTTATAGAACAGGAAGAAGACAGGGATAGAGAACTGTTAACTCTGAAGAATGTGTAAGTCTGTGTGTTTTGAGTTTAATCAGGGAGTAGAGAAACAATTTCTTCTTTGTTTAGTTGCTCAGCCGTGTCTGACTCTTTTGTGACGCCTATGGACTATAGCTTGCCAGAGTCCTCTGTCAATGAGATTTCCCAGGCAAGGATACTGGAGAGGGTTGCCATTTCCCTCTCTAGGGGATCTTCCTGACTGAATGATTGAACCAGTGTCACCTGCATGGCGGGTGGATTCCTTACCACTGAGCCCTCAGGGATCTGATGGTTTTAAGGATCTGTATGCTTGAGCAGGTGTAAGGAAACATACCTACAAAGTGAGTTTCTGGAATTCTGCAAGCACTCTCCCTCAAAACCTTTAAAAACTCATCTCCTTTTCAATTTCCCATGTAAAAAGTGTAAAGACCCTTTCTTCTTAAGACTGCCTTGCTTCAATTTTGAAATTGAGCTTAAACATTGTAAAGAAGTAAAAGTATCATCTTTTTACAGTTGAGTTTACTCTTTAATTTTTAAAAGGTAAAAGCTCAGATAAGTAGAAAACTACATAATCACTAACATCCGAATTCAGATAAAATTTAATTATTCTTGCATGGCATGATTACTGGTTGAAGAAAAATTTCAGATTTATTAAAATGACATAACCTGAACAACTAATTATATTACAATATGTTGCTGAGGAAATACATGAAGTACTTTCAGCTGTAATTAGAAATGTTAATTTCTTTTTTATTTGAATTATAAATGATGGAAAGAACTAAATCAAATGGCAAACATACAGGACTCTTTCTAAATTATTTTTTTAATGAAAATAATTCATTGCTATTATATTTGCTCTTGAAGGGCATTGTGACTTTCTTGGTTTCACTGTTTTAGATTTTGCTAGTCTGCACTCTACCATAGTTTATTATCACCAATTTTTTCATCTCCAAAGAAATCAGAAAATGTGAAAATGACTTTACTCTTGTCATTAAAATGGTACACTGTGTGTTAGTCACTCAGTCATGTCTGACTCTGTGACCCCATGAACTGTAGCCCTCTAGGCTCCTCTGTCCATGGAATTGTCCAGGCAAGCATACTGGAGTGGGTAGCCATTCCCTTCTCCAGGGGATCTTCCTGACCGAGGAACTGAGCCCCTGTCTCTTACAATGGAGGCTGATTACTTACTGTCTGAGCCAGCAAGGGAGCTCTATTTCCATTAAAGTGAAGTTTATGAGTGAGTTGCTCATGTAGTTTATTTTAGAGATCTTTAACATTAGTCTCACCTCTTTGCTAGCTGATCCTGATGTGTTAGGAAAGTTAATCCAATGTAACCATGCACAATACATTGAAATCATGGATTCTTGAAGGCAGTAAGATCAGTTGGGAAGCCATCTCAAAAGTTCAGCTGAGAGGTGATTATGTCTGCATTGGCATTGCAAATGGAAAGGAATACTGCTTGAGAGATATGGAAGAGGATAATACAAAAGGACACTGAGACTGTGGTGAAGGAACTTTTTTTTAAAGACAAAATTGAATAAGGTATAAAGTGATACTGTTAGCAGTATAAAGACTGTTAGCAGATAAAGACTTAAAGAAAAATGTTTTCTCATGATTGAGAGAACAAAGAAATGTTAGTTCAATTATGAGCTTAAGTTGAGAGTTTGAAACCCTCACTGGAATGTATTGAAGATATTCCACAAGCAAATGGCAGTGGACATATAAGGACAGTGTAGGAGATAAATTAGGACAAGTGCTAAACTTAGTAATCTACATCAGGACTTTTCAATTTTAATGTGAATATGAATCATCTGGGATTTCAAAAATGCATTTTTCATCTTAAAGTTCTGAGATGGGCCTTGAGATTCTGTATGTCTGATAAGCTTCTAGGTGATGTTCAAGTTATTTTTCTAATGACCGTGCTTTGCATAGTAATTATATCACTTATAAATTAAAAAACAAACACGTAAATGAACAAACAAAAACAATGCCGTGTTCTAACCCCAGAAAGTTTAATTACATTTTTGGTTTAAAGTTGCCTGGGAACTACTATTTATTTCCCAAGGCAATTCTAATGTGCCACAAATTTTATCTGATGTCAAAGTGGTAATTTCAAAGAGATAAAACAATCATTTAGATCGGTATATAAAAGGGAAAAGTAAGACCATGAAGAAAAAGAGCTTCTAGAATCATGAGAGGACAAAAATATAGGTTTTTGTAGTCAGATAAACCAGAAGAGGGTAAAAGTCAAGTCAGAAGAGAGAATAAAAGATGACTAGTATTATTAAATACTCTAGAGATGTTAAAAAGACATGAAGCCATAGTAAATGATTAGATTTATTCACTGAGAGGCTGATGGTGATTGATCTTGAGTTTTCATTTGTGGTTCCAGGAGAGTTGTCATCTTTATTATTGAAAAAATACCAGGCTCCTCCGTCCATGGGATTTTCCAGGCAAGAATACTGGAATGGGTTGCCATTTCCTTCTCCAGGGGATCTTCCCAACCCAGGGATCAAACCCACATCTCCAGCATTGCAGGCAGATGCTTTAAACTCTGAGCCATCAGGGAATCCCTTAAAAAATAATAATAATTTATATTAATTAGGAGAAAGCTTATGATTTAATCTTAAATAATAATAAAGGAAAATATGAAGTAGAAAAGCATATAAAGACTCAAATTTTGTTACTCATAAAATCACTAGCATCAAGATTTTTTCTATTTCGTTCAGAATATTCCTTCTTTATGTTAGACAGGTGATAGACTCATCATAGCTAAGTAGATGAACTAATTTTATCAATATATGATCATAAATGTAACACTATTTTATAATTCAAATATTAGCATTGAATTTATCAGTAGGTTAAAAAATAAGATCTCCAATATATTCAGATAAACATTAAAACATATTATTTTCTTCAAATGTATGCTGCTGCTAAGCTGCGAAGTTGCTTCAGTCGTGTCCAACTCTGTGCAACCCCATAGATGACAGCCCACCAGGCTCCCCTGTCCCTGGGATTCTCCAGGCAAGAACACTGAAGTGGGTTGCCATTTCCCTCTCCAATGCATGAAAGTGAAAAGCGAAAGGGAAGTCGCTCAGTCGTGTCCGACCCTCAGCGACCCCATGGTCTGTAGCCTACCAGGCTCCTCCGTCCATGGGATTTTTCAGGCAAGAGTGCTGGAGTGGGGTGCCATTGCTTTCTCCATTCAAATGTATATATAAAGTTAATAAGAATATAGAAATTTTATGTTTTTTAATTTTAATTTTTACTTTATTTTAGATTATAGAAATTTTAAAGTAAAAGTCACTATTTCTTATTTGATGCATATGACATTAGGTCACATTTATTGAATCTCTGAGGAAAAAAATGAAAAATTAGCATGCTCATTTCTTTCTACTACACTTTCTCACAATTTTAATGATATATATTTTTATATATTGAGATTTATTATACTATATGCTGTTCTTTAACCATCTAAAATTTGTATTAAAAAAATTCAATACTCACTAGTGGTTTGTTATCATTATTATTTTTTTCTCTTCTTTAAAAAAAAATGTCTATCATGATTACTTAAGTTTCACTGTACTTGTTTATGTACTTGTTTGTTTGATTAAAAGACATCTTCCTGGGTGCTGTTCTCTGAATTCTTGTTTGCTTATATGTTGCTGGTTATCATTATACTTGAAAGGAAGTTTGATTGGATATAAAATATGTAGGCTATGCTTTTGTTTTTCCATGTAGTACTTTGTAACAAAAATAATAACACTATTCAATATTTGTTGAATGTTTGTCAAGAAATTTATATTTATTATCCCCTTTAATTCCTATAGTGACAGCATTGTGGTAGGCGGAATAATGGTCCCCAAAGGTACCCAGCCCCTAATCTCTGGAACCTGTGAATGTTACTTTATATGCCAAAGGAGTCTTTGCAGATTAAATTAGGGATCTTGCAATGAGATTACCCTAGATTATCTAGGTGAGCCCTATATGCACTTCTAAGTGTCTTTATAGTTCAGTTCAGTTCAATTCAGTTGCTCAGTCATGTCCGACTCTTTGGGACCCCATGAGTCATAGCATGCCAGGCCTCCCTGTCCATCACCAACTCCCAGAGTTCACTCAAACACATGTCCATCGAGTCAGTGATCCCATTCAGCCATCTAATCCTCTGTTGTCCCCTTCTCCTCCTGCCTAATCCCTCCCAGCATCAGAGTCTTTTCCAATGAGTCAACTCTTCACATGAGGTGGACAAAGTATTGGAGTTTCAGCTTTAGCATCAGTCCTTCCAATGAACACCCAGGACTGATCTCCTTTAGGATGGACTGGTTGGATCTCCTTGCAGTCCAAGGGACTCTCAAGAGTCTTCTCCAACACCACAGTTCAAAAGCATCAATTCTTTGGCACACAGTCCAACTCTCACATCCATACACGACCACTGGAAAAACCATAGCCTTAACTAGACGGACGTTTGTTGGCCAAGTAATATCTCTGCTTTTAAATATGCCATCTAGGTTGGTCATAACTTTCCTTCCAAAGAGTAAGCGTCTTTTAATTTCATGGCTGCAATCACCGTCTGCTGTGATTTTGGAGCCCCCCAAAATAAAGTCTGACACTGTTTCCACTGTTTCCCCATCTATTTCCCATGAAGCGATGGGACTGGAACTGGACATGGAACAACAGACTAGTTCCAAATAGGAAAAGGAGTACATCAAAGCTGTATATTGTCACCCTGTTTATTTAACTTTTATGCAGAGTACATCATGAGAAAAGCTGGGCTGGAAGAAGCACAAGCTGGAATCAAGATTGCTGGGAGAAGTATCAATAACCTCAGATAAGCAGATGATACCACCCTTATGGTAAAAGTAAAGAGGAACTAAAAAGCCTCTTGATGAAAGTGAAAGAGGAAGGTGAAAAGTTGGCTTAAAGCTGAACATTCAGAAAACAAAGTGTCTTTATAAGAGGGAGGCAGAAAGAAGACAACAAAGAAAAGAAGGCTATATGATGGAAACAGAAGCAGAGTCAGAAAGAAAGATGTCACATTGATAACTTTAAATATGTGATGAAGGCACCATGTGCCAAGGAATGTAGCTCTAGAAATGGGAAAAAGCAAGGACGCAGATTCTCCCCAGAGCCTCCAGAGGAAGCACAGCCCTGCCAATACCTTGAGTTTTGGCTTAGTGAAACCATTTCTGACTTCCAACATCCAGACTAGAAAAGAATAAACTTGTGATGTTCTAAATCCCTAAATTTGTGGTAATTTGTTAAAGTAGCCATAGGAAATGAATACATCTCTAATTTAGACATAGTTATTGTCTTAGTTTGGGCTGCTATATGGAATACCATAGACTGAATGATTTAAATAAAAAACTTGTATTTCTTATAGATCTAGAAACTTAAAAGTCCAAAATAAAGGTGTCTGACTACTAGGTTCTTGGTTAGAGCCCCTTTCCTGGTTTCCAGGTGGCTGAGGATGGAGAGAAAACTCGGGCTAGCCACCTCTCTCCTTCCTCTTCCTCTAAGTACATTAATTTTATCATGGGAACTCCACCTTCAAGACCTAATGACCTGCTTTATCTCCAAATACCATCCTATCGGGAATTGGGATTTCAACATGTGAATTTTCAGGAAGTCACAAACATGAAGTCTATAACAGATGTTATTCCAATTTTACAGATGAAGATTCTCACATACAGAAAAGTTAACTATCTTGCCTAAAGCCACATGACTTCCAAGTGATAAGAAGCTGGATTTGAATGCTGGTGCTAACTCTGACGCCTCCACTGTTAACACTGAGTGTTGTGAAGGAGGCTCTCTGTGATTTTTTCCTTTCAATTTTAGTCTCTTTCAGGGCATTTTAAGGGGCTGCTGAGCTCTTCTTTTTAACTAAATTTTTTCTCCTGATTTGTAGCATAATCAATGACCTAAGCTTAAATTGAGTACAGTATTTCAGGCATAAGACTTCTTTATTCAGATATCATTAACATCCTGTTTGTGAAATTATCAAGCATTACATTAGAATGATTTTATTATTAAGAAGAGGTGGCAAGAATACACATAAGAACCATACAAAAAAGATCTTCATGACCCAGATAACAATGATGGGGTGACCACTCACCTAGAGCCAGACATCCTGGAATGAGAAGTCAAGTGGGCCTTAGAAAGCATCACTATGAACAAAGCTAGCGGAGGTGATGGAATTCCAGTTGAGCCATTTCAAATTCTGAAAGATGATGCTGTGAAAGTGTTGCACTCAATATGCCAGCCAATTTGGAAAACTCAGCAGTGGCCACAGAACTGGAAAAGGCCAGTTTTCATTCCAATCCCAAAGAAGGGCAATGCCAAAGAATGTTCCAACTACCACACAATTGCACTCATCTCACATGCTAGCAAAGTAATGCTCAAAATTCTCCAAGCCAGGCTTCAACAGTATATGAACCTTGAAGTTCCAGATGTTCAAGCTGGATTTAGAAAAGGCAGAGGAACCAAAGATCAAATTGCCAATCACTGGATAATTGAAAAGACAAGAAGTTCCAGGAAAACATCTACTTCTGCTTTACTGAATACACCAAAGGCTTTGACTGTGTGGATCACAGCAAAGAGTGGCAAATTCTTAAAGAGATGGAAAGGTATTACCACCTTACTTGTCTCCTGAGAAATTTGTATGCAGGTCAAGAAGCAACAGTTAGTACTGGACATGAAACAACAGACTGGTTCCAAACAAGAAAAGGAGTACGTAAAGGCTATATATTGTCACCCTGCTTATTTAACTTATATGCAGAGTACATCATGTGAAATGTTGGATTGGATGAAGCATAAGCTGGAATCAACACTGCTAGCAGAATTATCAATAACCTCATATGACACCACCCTTATGGCAGAAAGCGAAGAACTAAAGAGACTGTTGATGAAAGTGAAAGAGGAGAGTGAAAAAGTTGGCTTAAAACTCAACATTCAGAAAACAAAGATCATGGCATCTGGTCCCATCACTTCATGGCAAATAGATGGGGAAACAATGGAAACAGCGACAGACTTTATTTTGGGGGGCTCCAAAATCACTGCAGATGGTGACTGCAGCCATGAAATTAAAAGACACTCCTTGGAAGAAAAGTTTTGACCAACCTAGACAGCATATTAAAAAGAAGAGACATTACTTTGTTGACAAAGATACATCTAGTCAAAGCTATGGTTTTTCCAGTAGTCATGTATGGATGTGAGAGTTGGACTATAAAGAAAGCTGAGCACCGAATAATTGATGCTTTTGAACTGTGGTGTTGGAGAAGACTCTTGAGAGTCCCTTGGACTGCAAGGGGATCCAACTAGGAGACTTATTTGAAAAGACCCTGATGTTGGCAAAGATAGAAAGCAGGAGGAGACGGGGACCACAGAGGATGAGATGGTTGGATGGCATTACCGACTCGATGGACAGGAGTTTGAGTAATTCTGGGAGTTGGTGATGGACAGGGAAGCCTTGTGTGCTGCAGTTCATGGGGTCACAAAGAGTCAAACGCAACTGATCAACTGAAATGAACATTAGAACCAACCTAGGAGATTTGGATGTTGACTTATATAGAAATAATCAAAGTTCCTCAAGAAAATAATTAAAACTTAATTCACTAGAATTCTGTTGGCATCAGAATCAGAGGTTTAGAACCTGAGAGTTCAGCAGGAATTATTACCTCCATTGACAGTGATCATAAAACCAGCAATTTCCAATAGTTAGTATAGGAATATATGGAAGATCATTCCCATTTATTGAATTTCAAAGAATAAGTAAGTTTCATATATTTTACAAGAATTATTTAAGAATAAAACTGGTACTTACATATAGCAGAAATTCAAATAATATGGAAAAGTATAAAATGAAAAAGTAGATTCATGTGTGCTGATTGTCCTTCATAATTTATTTAACCATTTCCATATTGGAAAGGTGACCATAAAATTTACCACATAAACCAAGTTTTTTTAAAATAAACTCTCATAAACCAAGTGAGAGTGACAAATGGTAAACTCACAGAAAACTATGGAGGGAGCAGGTGAAAATCAGGACTTAACTATGTTAACTGGTGAAAAATGAAGATATTTTCAGATAACTAAAAATGCTGACATAACATATAATGTACCTTGGTGTTCTTTTGTAAGAGTGACTACAGAATAAATCACTAAAAATATGTCAAAACCTGTGTGGATTTTTTGTTTTGTTGAAAGACTTTCCAGTTGACACCAGTGGTAAAGAATCCACCTCCAAGTGCAGGAGACACAAGAGATGCAGGTTTGATCCCTGAATTGAGAAAAGCCCCTGGAGGAGGAAGTGGTAACCCACTCCACTATTCTTGCTTGGAAAATTCCATGGGCACAGGAGGCTGGTGAGCTACAATCCACAGGGTTGCAAAGAGTCAGACATGACTGAGCACACATATGCAGAAATATCAAATTACACAGCAAATATATGACACCATTTACTCTCCTGCTGCTGCTGCTGCTAAGTCACTTCAGTCGTGTCCGACTCTGTGCGATCCCATAGATGGCAGCCCACCAGGCTCCGCCGTCCCTGGGATTCTCCAGGCAAGAACACTGGAGTGGGTTGCCATTTCCTTCTCCAATACGTGAAAGTAAAAAGTGAAAATGAAGTCGCTCATTCGTGTCCGACTTTTTGTGATCCCATGGACTGCTGCCTACCAGGCTCCTCCATCCATGGGATTTTCCAGGCGAGTACTGGAGTGGGTTGCCATTGCCTTCTCCGTTTACTCTCCTACCAGCCATGAAATTAAAAGACACTTACTCCTTGGAGGGAAAGTTATGACCAACCCAGATAGCATATTGAAAAGCAGAGACATTACTTTGTCAACAAAGGTCCATTTAGTCAAGGCTATGGTTTTTCCTGTGGTCATATATGGATGTGAGAGTTGGACTGTGAAGAAAGCTGAGTGCCAAAGAATTGATGCTTTTGAACTGTGGTGTTGGAGAAGACTCTTGAGAGTCCCTTGGACTGCAAGGAGATCCAACCAATCCATTCTGAAGGAGATCAGTCCTGGGTGTTCATTGGAAGGACTGATGCTAAAGCTGAAACTCCAATACTCTGGCCACCTCGTGTGAAGAGTTGACTCATTGGAAAAGACTCTGATGCTGGGAGGGATTGGGGGCAGGAGGAGAAGGGGACGACAGAGGATGAGATGGCTGGATGGCACCAATGACTCAATGGGCATGAGTTTGGGTGAAATCCAGGTGTTGGTGATGGACAGGGAGGCCTGGCATTTTGCGATTCATGGGGTCGCAGAGTCAGATACGACTGAGCGACTGAACTGAACTGAACTCTCCTGCCAATAAAGTATGAGTGCTCTTATTGCTCAGTATTTTCTATAAGAAACAAGATCAAACATATTATTTTTGCTAATATATTTATAGATTTTTTTAAAAAAATCACTTTTGTGATTTGTTTTATATTCCATTAGTTTTAAGTAAAATTTAGCAATTATTCATTTTTTGTCCATTTGTATATTTTTTGAGATTTTTTATTCATATCTCTTTCCACGATTTTTCACTTTTTATTGCAGTTTTCTCTATATGATATTTACATTAGGTTTATTTTCTTACTGATTTAAAAAACTCTGTTGTTGTTCAGTCACTCAGTCATGTCCGACACTGCTACCTCATGGACTGCAGCACACCAGGCTTCCCTGTTCTTCACCATCTCCTGGAGTTTGCTCAAACTCATGTCCATTGAGTCGATGATGCTATCCAACCATCTAGTCTTCTGTAGTCCCCTTCTCCTCCTGCCGTCAATCTTCTCCAGCATCAGGGTCTTCTCCAATGAGTCAGCTGTTCATATCAGATGGCCAAAGTATTGGAGCTTCAGCTTCAGCATCAGTCCTTCCAATGAATATTCAGGACTGACTTCCTTTAGGATTGACTGGTTTGATCTCCTTGCAGTCTGTGAATTCAAGCAGTTCACAAAAAACTCTGGGTATTCAAATAATTCACACATATTGCCTATATGTGTATTTCAAATACTTTCCTGATAGATCACGTCCTCGGTATTTCTTATGGCATTTTAAAGAACTGTACCACTTTTATGTACTCAAGTTTCTCATTCATTTACTTATTTTCTGCTAAAGCCATAGTGTTTGGGACATTATTTTTGAAGAGAACTGATACATTGTTAAAGCCATTGTCTAGGTTTTATAATAAGATGATAGTGAAGTCACTACTTAAATGCTCTTTCTAACACTTAGATTTGCTCTAATAAGCAAAGTCAATATTGTTAATCTCAAATGCCATGTCCATCTTCCCTGGTCACAAGCAATACTGCGGGAGTGCTATAGTTGAACTGGTTTGAATCCATTGTTACTACTACTAAAAACACCAACGCCTAGCAACTGTGAGGTTGATAGCATGCCATGAGCATCGTGTTGGTGCCAGGCCCAGCCAAAAGGAAATACATGTACTCATGTACACTGGCAAGTTCATGAGTCAGATTTCTGACTTTACTCCTGAAAATAACCCTCTTCATTAACTGCTCATCATCATAGTATGCAAAAGCTGATATTCTAATATCCCCTAGTGCAATCCTTTCCTCTCAGCATCAAACACTTTCCTCTCAGTGAGCTGTCATCATTGATTAACAAGATTCAGCGTCTCAATTTAATTAAAAGTTAACCGACCAAAATATAGTTAGACATTGCTTTGAATGAAACATTAAAAAGTTATTACCTTGAAATTTTAGTTCATTTGAATAAAATATCAAATTATTTTGTTAATTCACTTGATTACTAATCAAAGATCAATTGAGTATTTGTTGGGGTAAGGAACTAATTTCATTGGATTCCAAGCTAATTGAGATCTTGGGGCTACATTGAAGAAATTAACATTTTAGTTGTGGAAGAGAAAACAAAAAGTATATTGTGAAATGTTCTGTAAAAATATGATATGATAAATGAAAAAGGGAAATTAGAGCAAGTGTAACACTATCAACAAGGAGAGAAAGAACACATATACTCAAGTTAGGAAAAATTACCCAGAGAGCCTAGCTATTACTAATGTAAATAGGAGTACAAATGCATAAAATGAATTTTAAGTGTTCCTTTGGCACTTGTTATATACATCTGACCATACTCCTTCACCTGGGATTATGCATCATTGCAACTAAGCTCAGTTTCAGGGAAGATTTATAGAACAATGAGGGAGAAAGTAAACATATGCTTAGACTGTTAAATAAGTGCAAACAGTCTGGCAAACATAACAATGACAAGTTTCAGACTCCCATTTGGTTAATGCTCAAATCCATTCTGAGGATTTCTTAAATGTTGCTTGGGAAAACTGAAGATACCATAGTAGTATCATAAAGAAGACTTTTTGTACCAGAAATATGAGGAAGAGACGAAGAAGGCCAATACCTGTTATAATCTATTTATGTAAACATCAGAGTAGGACTTTCCTGATGGCTCAGTGGTAAAGAATCTGGCTGCCGATACAGGAGACTCAGGTTTGATCCCTGGGTCAGAAAGATTCCCTGGAGAAGAAAATGGCTACCCAGTATTCTTGCCTAGAGAATCCTATGGACAGAGGAGCCTGGTGGGCTATTGTCCTAGGGTCTCAAAGAGTCAGACACAACTTAGCAACTGAAAAACAACAACAGAGTTGATCAGTTTGCTCCCAGGCAGCAAAATAGAGCAAAATCCCTGTACCATTCAGTGTTGTGTTTTAGTTGCTGTAGGCAACTAGATGTTAGGCATAATATCTCTAGAGGTTCTGCTTAATTACCCTGTGATGCCCTTATTGTAAGGCCTTAAATTGCATAAATCTATGGAATTACTTCCTTTTTCTATTGCTGTGCAATACTTATTTAAAAGCTAACCTTGTAGATAAGTGATAAAATTCAGATTCTGTATTATTACAACTGTTTTCTTCCTGGGGAAGGACTGGTAGTTTGTTCTGATACTGAGATTTTATCCTAATGTCTGACTTACTCAAATTCAAATGAATTTTTAGTCTCGTTGCAGAGTTAAACTCTGACTGTATACTTCAGTGGCTTCACTTTTCTTTCACAAGAGAATTTCTTGCTTTATGAGTTTATTTACAGCAGCCCACAGACTGCTTGTAAAAATAGAGTCCACAGTCCAAAGTTGCTTAGCCATTCTCTTGAATGCCTTCTGGAAAGTGTAGTCATTGAGGCTTATGAACATAGTGAGACAGGAAGCCATGATTTCAGGAATTTAATAAGCAGTACTTCTGACCTTTCATTTCCCCTCTTGGAATCTTTGCCTACCAGATGATTTAATAGTTGTCACCACTTTGGGCTCCCAGCAAGCCTGCCATGTAACTACAGCATGACCTTTGACTGGTACACTCATTTACTACCAGCTGAGGTCTATGAAAATGGTGAGTTACCATCCATTTCACCAAGCAACAAACTTTAGCACCAATAGCAGTGTCAAGGGGAGGCTTGAAAACTTAGCATTGCCTTAACATTTTCTGCTATCTCTAACCATTCAGCCATCCAAAGATAACCCAAATAAACAAACAATATGAAACAACCACAGGTACCTGATAAATGACTTTCCAGGAGAAGTTTCTTAGCCTCTAAACTTCTATTCAGATTAATGTCTACAGGCACTCCAAAAGGAAATTCTGGAAACATCATTGGTTAGTACTTCAAGTATTTTAATATTTTGAGTTAATTAAAGGGACTGATATTTATTAAAAAAAAATATTATGTTTGCCTTGTTTAGTCACTAAGTTATGTCCAACTCTTTGTGACACCATGGACTGTAGCCTACCAGGCTCCTCTGTTCTTGGAATTCTCCAGGCAAGATTTCTAGAGTGGGTTGCCATTTCCTCCTCCAGGAGATTTTCCTAATCCAAGGATTGAATCCACATCTCTTGCATTAGCAGGCAGGTTATTTACCATTAGTGCCACATGGGAAGCCCCTGCACCCCACATTCATTACAGCACTATTTACAATAGCCAAGATACAGAAACAATCTATTGATGCATGAATGAATAAAGAAATTGCGGTTATATTTATACACCCAGTGGAAAATGATTAAGCTATAAAAAAGAATAAAATTTGTTATTTGCAGCAACATAGATGGGCCTTGAGGGCATTATACTAAGTGAGATGAGTCAATCAGAAAAAAGACTCCTATCATTTCTCTTCTATGATAAATCTAAAAATAAAACAAGCAAAAAATCCACACAAACAAAATAAATACCAAGTTCATAGATATAGAAAACAGATTGGTGGTTGCCAGAGGTGAGGGTTAGAAGGTGAGAGCTTTCAACAGGTAAAAAGAGGAAAAGGACGTGCACACACACAAAGAAAAGAACTGAAGTTTCTTTGCATTTAAAGTATTAAGGAGACTACTCTGCAATCATTTAAGAAGCATGGACTAAGATTATTTTGGGTAGTATTTACAGCAGCTTCCAATCCACACTGTTTACTTGAAAACCCTTGTTAAAAAAAATAAATTTTTTTTCTGTTTTATAATCAATTTTTTTAAATTTTACTTTATTTTACTTTACAATACTGTATTGGTTTTGCCATACAAAAATTTAAACATACACTTACTCCGTACGATCCTTTAGTCCCACTCCTAGGCGTTTGTCCAAAATAAATGAAAACAAGTCCACACAAAACCTGTTTGTGAATGTTTATAACATCTTTTTGAAAATTGCCAAAAAATGAACATAAAGTAAGTGCCTTCTACTAAATGAAAGGAACTCCAGGCTATGAAAACCAATGAAAGAAGAAACATACATTTGCACACAACTGTTGTAACAGTCCAGCTTCTGAAATACACCTGAAAGTGGCCCAGCTACTTGAGCCCACAGACTGAGGCTTGAGTTCCTGGTTCAAAGCTGTGAAGGATTTTGTGTTGGGCACATAATTCATTCCCTAGGCCTCTTCCTCAATAGTCTCTGGTGATCCTTATGTGACTGCGGTTTTGAGGTGAGCAGGAACTCAACTGCCAGATCCTTCCAGCAATCCCTGACTCCCACCTTATGCCAAGCCCTGTGCCATGTGCTAGGCTGCATGGCAGGGTAAGAATGCTCAGGAATTGTCACAGTTGGGTGGGAATTCTGCTCCTCAGAGGGAATACTTAAGGTCATCTCTCCCACTCTTCCCACAATCTGGTTAATTTCAAGGTGGGTGGGAGATTATACAGAGACATGAACAATTAAAGGACTGAAGAAGAAAAGGTGTCTGTGGAGTGTACGTGCATTTGTGTGCAGCACAGAGTAGCCAGAGAGGGAGAGACACATGAGGGATCTTTTTCTCTTACTCAGGCGTTTTCTGTGTAATATCACGTTTGCCCATTTAATCCCATCTCAGTATCTGCTTCTTGCTGCTGCTGCTGCTGCTAAGTCGCTTCAGTCGTGTCTGACTCTGTGCGACCCCATAGACAGCAGCCCTCCAGGCTCCCCCGTCCCTGGGATTCTCCAGGCAAGAACGCTGGAGTGGGTTGCCATTTCCATCTCCAGTGCATGAAGGTGAAAAGTGAAAGTGAAGTCACTCAGTTTCGTGTCCGACTCTTAGCGACCCCATGGACTGCAGCCCACTAGGCTCCTCTGTCCATGAGATTTTCCAGGCAAGAGTACTGGAGTTGGGTGCCATTGTCTTCTCCGATCTGCTTCTTAGATGAACTAAAAAAAAAAGCATTTATGATACTTACATGAGCATGAAATATTCTTTAACTGCAAGCCTAAGCTTGACTAAAGCTTAGGCTTTACCTGAACCTAAGGACTGGAACAGACTGGTCTCATCCATGGGTACAAGCCATAAATGGATATACAGAGACAACAAAGACGAGTTGCTTTGTCAAAACTCCATTTCCAAGTTCAAGTTCACTAGCTTTGAATGGGTCCCAGAGCAATTTAGTAATCTCAACTGAAGCAGATTCATTGAAGTAGTTGGTGGATGGGGTGAGTGAAACTCAGGTTGGAGTGGTGTAACGAATAATGTGATGTCAGCAAGTGGAGGAAAGGAATGTAGGTGATTATCTGGAGACGTTTATGGAGAACTTTTGCTGGTGAGGAATACGAAGGCAGAAATTTTGAAATATTGAGACAACTACCAGAATGGGACACAGAGACCCAAATGCTGCTGAAAAATGATACCAATAGACTTGCTTCTGATGCAGCATCTCCACAACTCTTCAATTCATAAAAAATGCAATATCTGTGAAACACAATAAAATAAAGTATGCCTGTAGGCTTCTTACACCTGTAAGAATATAGGTAGGGTGTTGGCTACAGAGGAATAAACTTTCTTAAAAGGAAATAGTGGTTCTTTCCAGACAAGTGGGTTAATGGGAGTGCTTTACAAAGTTCTATGGCTGTACTAACTGTTTAGCTTTCTTTTGTCACCCATGCCTTCTACATCCAAAGACAAAGAGTTCCTAGGTCATGAATCTTATGAAGGTGGATTTTTACAGGTATCACTTTCTTCCAAGTGAAGGTGATCACAGTGAGCATTTCCTATGCGCCAAGTACTTTGTTAGGCACTTTACAGGAATCAGATTATTTATTCTTCCCAATGTCTTCAAGAAACAAACATTATTCTTCATTACAGAAGAGAAAATTGAGGTCAAGAAAGATTAAATAATATATATAAAGTTAGGCACATTGCAGAACTGGCTTTCCATGCTGAGTTCATACTAAGCTCTGCTGTTTATGATTAGAATTGTCCTATGAAACCCATTGTGGGTAAGTTTTGACATACTTTTTAATACTGACAGTTTCAGTTTCTCCACAGTGCAGTTTCTAGAATGATTCAAAGATGAGGCGCTTTCTCTTTCAAATTTACCTCTTCTCTATTCAGGCTACCCCATTATCACAGATGATTTGCCTTGTCATAAGTGGTGTTCTGGTGTTTAATAACCAGATCTCCAGGGGAAAAAAAAAAAAAAAAACTGACATAACAGTAATCTCACCATTTCCTAGTCCAGGCTACCAACAAGTTATCACTAAATGCAAAGTTGAAAGGAATGCAATGAAATTCACTAAAACACACGATAGTATTAATATTTCCACCATATAAATACAATAGACATAGAACCTCAAGAGCATGGAAAATAGTAAAACATAGTGAAACAACAGTGGAGTAATGATTATTAACTTTTTTTATTATGCTATTTAATTACCACTTCATATAATTTTTATTTTGGCTGTTTTAAACAAACAACTTTAAAATTCTTGATAATTTTACAATTGGCTCTTGCTAGCTGGAATGAGCCCATTCCAGCATATTATTGTTTATGACCTTTTTAAATCCTCCCTCTCTGGCTTATATGTTTTTACTCAATTCTCCTTAAAAGCTGTTCCTACCTTGGATCTTCCCCTTTATGTTTTCTTGATCTTCACAGGCAACTCTCTTGCAACGCCTTTGGCCCTCCTGGTTTAACGATTCATGGAAACCTAAATCTGGTAAATAATCAATTCTTCCAGAACCTCTGGAGAAATGGTAATTCTATCCACTCTGATTAGAAAATTTTCACCTTATGCTCACATGCCATCAGTTTCAAGGAAATAAAAGATGATCTCCAAGCGTCCATGAAAAGAAGCCTCCATAAGCAAGAATATCCTCTGTAACAGGTGTGCCTGTTCAGCCGGAGAACTATTGAGCTCTCAGTTGACCATAAGATCTTTTTTCTTCATTTTTAAGAATTAAATTATATATATTTTAGGGTTGATATAATTGATGTATAATATTATATAAGCTTAAGGTGTACAATGTGTTGATCTGATATATATTACACGGATACTGAGACAGAACAGGACCCTATGGTCCTTACTCCTCCGTGTCCTCTGCCTGCTTTTTCTGTGTGGAGAATTTTAGTCAAGGAGTAAGTTTAATCAGAGAAATGAGAAATGCAGAAACAAAGAAAAATAGTCAAAGGAGGCCAAATAATAATAATGTACTCATTAAGCATAGTCAAGGACCTTTAGCTCCTTCTCAAGGGCTATGGTTAATATTTTGAGCCATATCCTGTGAGCTGTCTTATAAATACCGATACCCAACTAGGTGGAGAAGTTAGCTACGTGATGACCAGATTATAGCCGTGACATAAGCTTCCACAGTTTCAAGAACTGGCCTCAAGGAAATGGAAACAAACCCACCCTAGAACTGAAGATTAACTGTACTTAAAGCAATCAAGATGATGCTGGTCAGACTACTGAGGACCAATTTCAAGATGACTGTCAGAGCTGACTGCATGTAGCCTCCTCCCTCTATCTATAAAACTTCTTGGGAGTAGCGGGGCGGGGAGGAGTTGGCCTTTGGACAGGCATCTGCCCTCCCCACTGATTGTCGGCATGCAAAACAAAGCAAACTTTCCTTTCCACCAAGCTGGACATTTTAATGGCTTTTGAGCAGCAAGCAGTCAGACGTGGGCTCAGTAACAATATTTCTAATAACTTTTGTCATATCACATAACTATCACTTATTTTTGTGTGGGGAAAACATGCAAGATCTAATCTCTTGGAAACTTTGAAGTATATAACACAGTATTGTTAACCATAATTACTATGCTGAGCATTAGATTTCCAGAACTTATTCATCTTTTACTTGCCAGTTCGTACCCTTTAACAACATCTCCTCAATTTCTCCACCACCCCACCCAGCCCCTGATAATCAGTATTCTACTCTCTGTTTCTCTGAGTTCTGGTTTTTTAGATTCCACTTAAGTTATATCATACAGTATTTGTTTTCCTTGCCTGTGTTATCTCTCTAACAGTAGTGACATCCATGTTGCTGCAAATGGCAGGATTTTCCTCTTTCTCATTGCTAACTAACACTCCATTGTATATATACTGTATATACCACATATTATTTATCCATTCATCCCTTGGCAGGCACTTAGGTTGTTTCTATGTCTTGGTTATTGTGAACAATGCTTCTGTAAACATTGATTGTAAGATTTTATACTGGGTTTCCACAAAAGCAGATTTCTACTACAAGAATCCAAGTGCAAGAACTTTACCTATGGAATACAAGGAACAATGGAAAGAGATATAGGAAAGGGATGCCAGCCAATAAAGGGTACAGTATTAAGCTATCTACCCCAGAGAACAGCTGAGGCTTAATCCTATATGGAACTCTGGAAGCTGCTAAACACACATCTAAGAATTGTTCCAGTTCCAGAGACCCCACATGAGAAATGCTGAGAAGGTGGAATCAGACAGTTTCCCATAATTTCTTATCTGCTTGGATAGTCACTTTTCGCAGTTCCTGTAAAAAGTCCCCAGGAATACGTGTACAGATACTGGCAGTTGAAGGTCCACTTGAGCATAAAGGAAGACCCAGTGGTTACAGCCAGAACTCAGCATCTTCTATGCACAGTAGCGGCCTCCCACACACAGGAGAAATTTTCCTGGGAATTTAGACAGTCCTTCAAAAATGCTTTGCCCCCATATCACTGCAACTATAACCACTATTTTTAAAGTACCCAGTATTTGTACGTACCATTCTTAGGATGGTATGTGTTTCCTTCTTCCTTTAATTGAAAGGAAACTGATGAATTTGTGAAATACATTAAAAAGTATGGCAAAGTAGAATTTGTTTTTACATCTTTTCTGATTTTAAAGATCAGTGAAGAGTTCTTTTTTTAATTTTTTAAAATATAAATTTATTTATTTTAATTGGAGGTTAATTACTTTACAATATTGTATTGGTTTTGCCATACATCAACATGAATCTGCCACAGGTATACACGTGTTCCCCATCCTGAACCCCCCACCCTCCTCCCTCCTCGTACCATCCCTCTGGGTCGTCTCAGTGCACCAGCCCCAGGCATCCAAGATCATGCATCGAAATTTTACTTGAACGGTATTATGAATGAAATTCACACCAAATTCATCCGTTGAAGCCATAAACCCCAAAGAACTAGATTTGAAGACTCAGGCCTCAAAGAGTAATTAAAGTTAAATGAGGTCATGTGGGTGGGATCTAATCCAATAAGGTATGACCAATGACCTTATCCAAAGAGGGACACCAGGGAGGTGAGTGCACAGAAAAAGCAAAATCATGTGACGACACATAAGAAGGTGACCATCTGCAGACCAAGGAGAATGACCTCAAGAGAAACCAGAACTTCCAACACCTTGATTTTTGAATTCCAGCCTCCAAAAATGTGAGAAAATAATCCTCTGTTGTTTAAGCCACCCAGCCTGTGATATTTTGTTAATGCAAAAGGAGATTATCTCATCATTTCTTAATTTGATTATAACCTTGAGTTTGACAATGACTTTCTGGTACTTTGAAACAAATTAGAACCTTTCAAAGAGATTTTGAATTGATTTTCCATGAATGCTACACAGTCTTCTCTTACACAGGACTACAGATTTCAAAAAGATAGCCTTGAAACCAAGACTAAAAATAACAGTACTGGAAATTGTGTTATTTTCCATCTCACTTCGTTTCTGGCACAGTTGAGTTGGGAATACTATCCTCTTATTATGTTTAGACAAGCAAAGGTATTATAGGTCGGTCCCAATTTCCCAAAAATGATACTAAAGTCTCTACAATATCCAGGAATTCACTCTTATTTATTTGAACAAACCTATCTGTCATGAGGTATGTGACTTTTGCTGAAGTTTTTGGCTCATTCTCACTGACTGTGATCATGACTAATTATTTTAACTTTGATGCTTTGGTATGTACTTTAATTGCTCCATTTATATAACTAACGGTTGTAAATGCATGAAGATTACTTCTGTTAAAATAAAAATAGTATCCCTGAAACAATAACGTTTTCACATTAGCTCAAAGAGTATCTTTCCAAAAATAAAAGCAGTACTTTTCCTAACTATTTTATGAGTGTATTTTCTGATGCAGTTTTAATATATGTAGCTTCTTTTGGTTAGATCATTATGTAGTGAATACTTACAATTTGATTTTTAAAGTTATTTAAATACATTAAGTCAGTCTTATGAAATCTAATATCTTTGTCCAGCTAGAAGGAGAAGGTTAGCATAACCACTGGTGAAATAATGGAAAAATATTCACAAAGAGTCAAGATGTTCGTAATCTGCCTATTTGAAAACTGGCTCTCAAGAGGCAGTTTGAAGAGCATAATCTGCAAAATGGGATTTGAAAGGGTAGCTATAGTTACTTGTTTGTGTTGAATCTTCACTAGCATCCTTAGGGAAGTAAAGTGGATTAAATGTTTCTTAAGAATGCTTCAGGAGACATCCCTAGTGGTCCAGTGGTTAAAAATCTGCCTTCCAATGCAGGGGATATGGGTTCAATCAGAGAACTAAAGATCCCACTGGTCACGGGGCAACTAGGCCCGGCACCAGAACCGGAGCTCTAGAGCCTGCAAGGTGCAGCTGCTGAGCCTGCATGCTCTAGAGCTGGGATTCCACAACAGAAGCCCACCCACTTGCAACTAGAAAGTTCTGCCCATGTACCAGAACTAAGAGCCTGTGGGCAGCAGCAAAGACACATTGTGGTCAAAAAAAAGAAAATGAGAAAAAAAAAAAAAGAGAATGCCTCATAGGGACCTTCATAGAGGAATTTCATAGAGGGTGGAGATAAAGAAAACAGAAAAATAGAATAAAAGTCAGTATGGGCAGTGGGCTCAGTCCCCAAAATTACAAAATAGATGCTCCATCTTACTTCCTCTCTTGCTTCTTCAGTTTGATCCCTTTCCTTCCTCTCTCACTTCTTGTTTGCAAAGGGTCTGTTGTCAGTTTCCATACAAGAGGGCACACTGGATCAAGACTGGGGTTATATACTGGACCTTAGATATCCTAAAGGATGCCTCTCATTACATGTTATCTCTATTTATTACCTGGGCTCTTCTCTCAGTGTGGTAATATTCATTCATTTTTTCAACACAGTGAAAAGTGGCTTCAGTTTTGGCATTATCTTTTACAAATTAGAATATTGCCCACAAATTACATTGAAATTTGAAAAACCAATTCAAGTCTCACATTTTACAAGAATAAGAGGTATAGTTGATTTACAATGTTGTATTAGTTTCTGCTGTACAACTGTGATTCAATTATATATACATGATTATATATATAAAAGTGAAGTGAAATTCGCTCAATCATGTCTGACTCTTTGTGAACCTATGAACTATACAGTATAGTGGAATATATACTATATTCTCCAGGCCAGAATACTGGAGTGGGTAACCTTTCCCTTCTCCAGGGGATCTTCCCAACCCCGGGATCAAACCCAGGTCTCCTGCATTGCAGGCAGATTTTTTACAAGCTGAGCCACAAGTGAAGCCCAAGAATACTGGAGTGGGTAGCCTATCCCTTCTCCAGTGGATCTTCCTGAGCCAGGAAACAAACTGGGGTCTCCTGAATTGCAGGTGTATTCTTTACCAACTGAGCTATCAGGGAAGCCATATTATATATATGTGTATATATAAATATATAATTCTTTTTCATATTTTTCTCTTATGATTTATCAGAGTATTGAATATAGCTCCTTGTGCTATACATTAGAACCTTGATGTTTATCTATCCTGTATTTGAGAGTCTGCGTCTGCTAATCCCAAACTCTCAACCCTTCACTCCCCCTAACCTCTCCGACTTGGCAAATACAGAACTGTTCTATCTGTGAATCTGTTTGTTTCATTAGTGCAGTTCAGTTCAGTTGCTCAGTCATGTCCGACTGTGTGACCCCATGGACTGCAGCATGCCAGGCTTCCCTGTCCATCACCAACTCCTGGAGCTTACTCAAACTCATGTCCATCGAGTTGGTGATGCCGTCTAACCATCTCATCCTCTGTCTTCCCCTTCTCCTCCAGCCTTCAATCTTTCCCAGCATCAGGATCTTCTCAAATGAGTCGGCTCTTCTCATCAAGTGGCCAAAATATTGGAGTTTCAGCTTCAGCATCAATCCTTCCAAAGAATATTCAGGACTGATTTCCTTTAGGATGGACTGGTTGGATCTCCTTGAAGTCCAAAGGACACTCAAGAATCTTCTCCAACACCACAGTTCATAGTTTGTTTCATAGACATGTTCATTTGTATTGTATTTCAAATTTCCCATATAAGTGATATCATATGCTATTTTTTCTTTCTCTTTCTGACTTACTTCACTTCGTATGATAGTTTCTAGGTCCATCCATGTTGCTGAAAATGGTACAAGTTCATTCCTTTTTATGGTTGAGTAATATAACATCAAACCAGTAAGCTGCTCCATATCCAGTTCAAACTGTCGCTTCTTGACCCACATACAGTTTTCTTAGGAGACAGGTAAAGTGGTCTGGTACTCCCATCTCTTAAGAATTTTCCACAGTTTGTTGTGACACACATAGTCAAAGGCTGTGTAGTCAATGAAGCACAAATTTCTATTTTTCTGAAATCTCCTTGCTTTCTCCATGATCCAACAAATGTTGGCAATTTGAACTCTAGTTCCTCTGTCTCTTCAAAACCCAGTTTTTACATCTGGAATTTCTCAGTTCATGTACTGCTATAGGCTTGCTTGAAAGATTGAGTATAACCTTGCTAGCATGTGAAGTGAGCACAACTGTAACACAGTTTGAACATTATTTGGCATTGCCCTTCTTTGGGATTGAAACGAAACCTGACTTTTCCAGTCCTGTGGCATGTGCTGAGTTTTCCAAATTTGCTGGCATATTGAGTGCAGCATTTTAACAGCATCAGCTTTTAGGATTTTAAATAGCTGAGCTGAGATTCTGTCACCTTCAGTAGCTTTGCTCATAGTAATGCTTCCTAAGGCTCATTTGACTTCATAGGGGATTTTATTTAGGTCATATCTGAATGGCCTAATCGTTTTCCCTGGGTTTTCTTCAATTTAAGCCTGAATTTTACAATAAGGATTTCATGATCCACAGTCAGCTCCAGGTCTTGTTTTTGCTGACTGTGTAGAGGGTCTTCATTTTGGGCTGCAAAGAACATAATCAATCTGATTTCAGTATTATCTACCCGGTGAAGTCCATGTGTAGAGTCTTCTCTTGTGTTGTTGGAAGAGGATGTCTGCTCTGACCAGCGTGCTCTTTTGACATAACTCCGTTAGTCTCTACCCTGCTTCATTTTGTTCTCCAGGGCCACACTTGCCTGTTATTCCTGTTATCTCTTGACTTTCTACTTTCGCATTCCAGTTCCCTGTGATGAAAAAGACATCTTTTTCAGTATTAGTTCTAAAACATCTTGTAGGTGTTCATAAACCCATTTGACTTCAGCTTCTTCAGCAACAGTGATTGGGGCATAGACTTGGATTACTGTGATGTTGAATGGTTTGCCTTGGAAACAAACTGAGATCACTCTGTCATTTTTGAGATTGCACCCAAGTACTGCATTTTGAACTCATTTGTTGACTATGAGGGTTACTCCATTTCTTCTAAGGGATTCTCGCCCACAGTGGTAAATATAATGGTCATCTGAATTAAATTCTCCCATTCCCATCTATTTTAGTTCACTGATTCCTAAGACGTTGACCTCTACTCTTGCCATCTCCTCCTTAACCACATCTAATTTAGCTTGACTCATGGACCTAACATTTCAGGTTCCTATGCAATGTTTTTCTTTATGACATCAGACTTTACTTTCACTACCAGGCACATCCACCACTGAGTGTTATTTCCACTTGGCTCAGTGCCTTCATTCTTTCTGGAGCTTTTAGTAATTGTCCTCTGCTCTTCCCCAGTAGCATACTGGACATCTTTTGACCCAGAAGACTCATCTTCTGGTGTCATATCTTTTTGTCTTTTCATACTGTAGGTGGGGTTTTACTGGCGAGAATATTGGAGTGGTTTGCCATTTCTCCCTCTGGTGAATCACATTTTGTCACAACTCTTCACTATGACCTGTCCATCTTGGATAGCCCTGCATGGCATGGCTCATAGCTTCATTGAGTTATCCAAGCCTCTTCACCAAGTTAATGCTGTGATCCAGGGGTAAAAATATCTGCCTGCCAATGTGGGAGATGCGGGTTTGATCCCTGGGTCAAAAGATCTCCTGGAGAAGGAAATGGCAACCCACTCCAGTGTTCTTGCCTGGGAAATTCCATGGACAGAGGAGCCTGGTGGGTTACAGTCCAGGAGGTCACAAAGAATCAGACCCAACTTAGCAACTAAACAATAATATACCACATATTTACCCATTCATCGATGAACATTTAGATTGTTTCCATGTCTTGACTATTGTGAATACTGTTTCTATAAATATAGGAGTGTATGTATCTTTTAGAATTATAGTTTTGTCTAGGTATATGCCCAGAAGTGGGGTTGGTAGATCATATGTCAACTCTATCTTTAGTTTTTTGGGGAACCGCCAAACTATTTTCCATTGTGGCTGCTCAAATTTACATTCCCATGAACAGTGTGGGAGGGTTCCCTTTTCTCTATACCCTCTCCAACTTTTATTATTTGTAGGCTTTTTAAGGGCAGTCATTCTGACTGAAGTGAGGTAGCTTTGCTTTGCGTTTCCCTAATAATTAGCAGTGATGAGCATCTTAGAAAACCAATTCCTAATTAGAAATTTTAAAGCATAATCTGACTCTACATCAACCTAATAAAATGAAGTTTTACATTTTACTTTTTTTTTTTTCTGTTATGGATCTTTTAAGTCTGTCTTCTACTACCTACCCATAATAATAGCTAGGTTCCTTTGAATACTCACCTCAAAATTTCTGTTATCTGCCAGTGATCACCCGATAATTGATATCTATTAGTGAAAGAGACTGTTGTGGAAGCGGAAGCTCTAATACTTTGGCCACCTGATGCAAAGAGCTGACTCACTGGAAAAGATCCTGATGCTGGGAAAGATTAAAGGCAAAGGGAGAAGGAGGTGAGAGAGGATGAGATGGTTAGATAGCATCACTGACTCAATGGGCATAACTTTGAGCAAACTCTGGGAGATAATGGAGGACAGAGGAGCCTGGCATGCTACAGTCCATGGGGTTGCAAAGAGCCAGACAGGACTTAGGAACTGAACAACAACAACAATTTTAAATTTATGTAAATAATTTTAATGCACCTAAGTAGAGTGTTATCCATATGAAATCACTATCTAAAGCAAACATATCCAGTAATATATATCCAAATCAGCGTTGTACTCCTGCAAGAAAATATATATAGATTACACTTCAAGATAGTTTGTGGGAAATCCTTCTTGAAAATTATTTTCAGATTCAGTTAAGTGATGCATACCCATACATGACTTTAACTTTATAACTCATTGATCAAAGATAAAATTATTCACTTGATAATTTGTCTATGCTTTAGGGTTGACTCCAATCCTTTATTTATATGCATGTATATGTTATTTATTCAAAAATATGCAAAGTACTTAATGCAGGCTCTGAGGAAAATTTAAACAAGTAAATTTCTAGAAATATGTTAACAACTTGATCATGGAACGTCTAGTTGGTTGCCTGTAATGCCTTTTTGAAGGGATAGTACATTTGAAAGTACAATGTTTGTTCCAACTTTGTATTTAGAATTTTTGTTATTTCCTTAACTTCATAACTATACTTATTTAACATGTTAGTGCAGGGAGGTATATGGAAAATCAGTAAAATCTTTAATCCCACTTAGAACTCTACTGTGAATAGAGATTGATAATAAGCCAAGCTGATTGGCAAGACATATTATTTTATTCTGTGTGGGCGGCAGTTTCTCATTCTGCTAACATCTGTAATAAAAACAAGGCTACAAGAAAAGCCAGGGATGAAATATAAGAATTTTGAAAGGCACAATCTTCATCATTCACACAAAAATATGACATGAAGGGAAACCAAATGATAATAGTTAACTACTTCATACAATTACCAATGGAGATTTTCTAATACAGGAAGACTAGCTAAAGGAAAATTACAAGTTTATAAAAAGACAGTAGACTGTATTCTTGGCTCGCGTTACTCACTGCTGCTGCTGCTGCTGCTGCTGCTAAGTCACTTCAGTCGTGTCCGACTCTGTGCAACCCCATAGATGGCAGCCCACCAGGCTCCCTCGTCCCTGGGATTCTCCAGGCAAGAATACTGGAACGGGTTGCCATTTCCTTCTCCAGTGCATGAAAGTGAAAAGTAAAAGTGAAGTCGCTCAGACATGTCTGACTCTTAGCGACCCCATGGACTGCAGCCTACTAAGCTCCTCCATCCATGGGATTTTCCAGGCAAGAGGACTGAAGTGAGGTGCCATTGCCTTCTCCGCACATTACTCACAGGCAGTCTGTAATTCTTATTAACCCTTACATTTTTTGCACTTCAGAATTTCCATACCCACAATGAATTTATAAGGGCTAGTCTCACACGCTGGGAGAAGGCAATGGCACCCCATTCCAGTACTTTTGCCTGGAAAATCCCATGGATGGAGGAGCCTGGTGGGCTGCAGTCCATGGGATCGCAAAGAGTCAGACGTGAGTGAGCAACTTCACTTTCACCTTTCACTTTCATGCATTGGAGAAGGAAATAGCAGCCCACTCCAGTGTTCTTGCCTGGAGAATCCCAGGGACGAAGGAGCCTGGTGGGCTGCCATCTATGGGGTCGCACAGAGTCAGACACGACTGAAGTGACTTAGCCGCAGCAGCAGTGTCACACGCTAAGTTACCAGTCTTCGTCTTAGGTGTCCTGACATTATTAGTGCATGTACCACGTAGCATGAGAGGAGTGTCTAGTCCATGCTGCAGAAATCTGACTAGTGCAAACATCTTCTGGGACCATGATAATATCACTGGGATTACTCTAATAGAGATTTTTTTTGGATCTTTCTGATGTTAGCTGCTCAAAAGATCTTAGTCAATTCATCAAAGATGTCCTAGAAGATTAGAATGTTGTCACTGGGGATTCTCTGTGGAATATGTCTGGTTCTGTCATTAATTCCTGGAAACGCTGAGACATTTCAATTACAGGCATTCAAATACTTAAGATGGATCAGTGCAGCGCTTGAAGAACTGACCATATTAACTATAAAGTACTTCATCAGAGAGATACTGCCAAGAAGAGAGATTTTCACAAATTTCTTTTTTCTTGTTTACTTTTCTCCAAACAAGCTTTGCTAGACTGCTTCTGTTTTGTTAAAGCTTACAAAAGTTTACAATTTTTCTTAGGGGTGTGATGGTCAGTGTGATGTGTCAAGTGGGCTAAGCTACAATCCCCAGTGATTCAAACAAACATAAATATAGGTGTTGCTATGAAAGTATTCTGTACATATGACTTAAGTACGATCAGTTGACTTTAGTAAAGGAGATTATCCTAGATAATCTTGGTGGATCTGATCCAATCCATTCAGGAGCCTTAAGAGAGGAGCAGCAGCTTTGCTCAGTGCCTGAATATTCCAGCCTTTCTTTCAGGTTTTGGGCTTGCCTGTTTGCTCCCAGGTGGCACTAGTGGTAAAGAAGTCACCTACCAATGCATGAGATGCAAGAGACGTGGGTTTGATCCCTGTGTTGAAAAGAAGCTTTTGTAAGCTGTTTAGAATTCTGTATTGTTTATGGCTGGCAAAAAGAGAAGGACATGGAAATGTCTAATATTACTATATTATAAAAGCAAAGGAAGGCACTGCTATTGTTTATATGCACTTTAAAAATACTATGTATGACATAACCAAATACCATTGCTTCATGATGAAAAAAAAGATCCCCTGGAGAAGGAAATGGCAATGCCCTCCAGTATTCTTGCATGGAAAATCCCATGGACAGAGAAGCCTGAAAGGCTTACAGTCCATGGGTTCACAAAAGACTAGGACGTGATTGAGTACACATACACAGTCAGTCCCGCAATGAATTTCTAAGCCTGTATCTCCTATTGGTTCTGTTTCTCTGGTTGAACTCTCGCTGACACAAGGGGTAACATATCCAGGAAGCTCTGAACCCGTATTTGGTACACATCTTAGACTACTCAGGAAAACACTCACTCTACCTACTGGGAGTGCTGCATTATTAGAAGTTTCTGCTAGTAATGGTTCACAAAACTACTATTTATAGACTGAACATATCCGAGGGAACAGGCATTAGCTTCCTCACTTCTGGCTGTGTAAGGGTGGCCCCGAACAATAGGACAAGGACAGTCTGTTTGAACTAATCTAGGGATTCTTGGAGAAGGAAATGACAGCCCACTCCAATATTCTTGCCTGGGAAATCCCATGGACAGAGGAGCCTGGCAGGCTGCAGTTCATGGGAGTTGCAGAGAGTTGGACATGACTGAACGACTTAACAACAGGGATTCTTATCTCAGCAAACACCATCATTTAAACTGGAAAGACAGTGCTGTTTCAGGTGTGACATAGTTTTGCCTTTCATCCCAAGGGGAGAGGATGTGCCAGCTTAATTACAAAGTGAATCAAAGCATCATTAGCTTATTTTAGAGTCTGTACAACAAGAGAAATGATTTCATTAGGTTTTTGTATTCTATTTTTAAAAGCTATTAAGATTTTAAATAGCCGTATCATGGTAGAGCATGATAATTTTGATTTGGGGGTGACCTAAAATATGCAGACTGATCAACTTGAGATGCATTCTACGTGCTTCATTACCTGTCCAAATCACCGAGTTAAGACTTCAGCTTTCCTGATGGCAATACACAAAGTATATGGCTGCTACACAGCAAGGTTTCATTTTAAGACTCTACTATATCTTATCCAAGCTTGACTTTTCTTTATATTTTTTTGAAAGAGAAAAATAAGTTTTTTTCAAATCAATCAGTATGTTTCTTTTTGTAAGACAATAGTCATTATTTGCCCATCGTTTCTTCTTTGAGCTTTGGCTACCAAAAAGCTTCAGAATAAAATATTACTTCTAAATACAGTATACTAGCTCAAATTTGTTTTATTATTTTATGGTCCCTCTATGGCTTTAAATGGGGCTTCCCTAGTAGCTCAGTTGGTAAAGAATCTGACTAAAATGCAGGAGACCCCAGTTTGATACCTGGGATGGGAAGTTCCCCTGGAAGAGGGTATGGCAACACATTCTAATATTCTTGCCTGGAGAATCCCTATGGACAGAGGAGCCTGGCAGGCTACAGTCCATGGGGTCACGAAGAGTTGGACACGACTGAGCAACTAAGCACACACACAGCATGGCTTTAAATGTTTTCTTTTGATTTAATTGATCACAAAACAGAGCCTGAGTTGAGCATTTGGTCTCAGGCTGTCTTTTAAGGAAGACATTCCGGGAAGGAGCAGTGAGGGAGGAGACAAGAGAAGAGGAGGAGGAGTAGAGGGCATTCACAACATCACCATGAAGGTCATGGGGCTCAGTTTATTCACATCCTCATGAGCTTACAGCATGCTCCCTGAAATGCTCCCTGGAGGATGAGAATGGCTCCTTTAATACAGTGAAACAAATCACATATAATCACTTAGATTATTCCCTGCTTCTGTCCCACACTGATGGAGACTCCTCAGTTATTCTTGTTCTGGATGAGGGTTTGGAGGAGACATTTGATTGGAAGCTTTGACACAGGATGCTAAGAGTGCCAGATCATTGTGAATCCTCACTACTTCTGAGGCTTAACACAGAGATGGGCCAGGGAACAGATACAGGGCCCCAGAGACATATGACCCTCAGTCGTATTAGGTGTGTGCCTTTTGCTACAACACTTCTCAGAGTCTTTTGAAAAAGTCTTTCTTCTCAACTAAGAAGAAAATTGTAGACACACACACAGACTCAGTACTTTCATGTATACTTGGCAAGTTTGTCCTTATTTTGGGAGTATAGGACTGAGTTTGAAGCTATAATTATAAAGAAGAGGAAGGAATGCATTGATGAGAAGTTTTATAAACAAAAAGTGAAATACATAAATACATGAAACTTGCCTGGGTAAATGTTCCTTCAGTAACTGTACTGGAATGGAATTAAGGGCTTTATAGTCTCTGCAGAGGCTCTACATAAATTAATTTAAATCATTGCTTCTTATTTTATGGAAAAAATAGAAGCAACCAGAAGATTCCTTTGAAGTCCTTCTTGCACCAGCCATCTACCTATTTACACACGTGTGTGGCCCTAGTGGTAAAGCATATCTGCTTGCTAATGCAGGAAATGTAAGAGATGCAGGTTTGATCCTTGAACTGGGAAGATTCCCTGGAGGAGGGCATGGCAACCCACTCCAGTACTCTTGTCTAGAGAATCCCATAGACAGAGGAGCCTGGCAGGCTACAGTCCATAGGGTCGCAAAGAGTCAGACAGGACTGAAGCAACTTAGCATACGTGTGACCAATACCCTGCGCTCCATCACTCATGTAGATGAATGGTCTCTGCTCCAGTGAAGGCCAAACCCCACCCTTGCTGCCTGTCCCCTCCTACCTCCTCTCAGATGTGGCTGCGTGACTTTCCCTCTTTCTCTTGAATCATTACTTTACAATCAGAAAAAGAAAAAGTAATATTTTCTGTTAAAGAGAAAATCAGAACCAAAAACCTTGGCCTGGTTTTCCCCCTGAATTCACTGCTCCATTTCTCCACTTCTCACTACAGAATTTCCTAGACGATTTTTAGCCATGCTCCCTGCCTGCAGTTTTTCTTTCTTTTTCCTTAAATCCATGACAACCACGTTGCCACTGTCACTCTATTAAAATGACCTCCTTGTTACCAAGTGAAAGACAACTTCTCAACGATCACCTTGCACGGGCCGCGATCCCATGAACACAGGGAGCAAACCCTTCTGCCCCCAGCTCCCAGAACACTGCTGCTCCAAGCTTTCCTCCTACTTCTTAGGTCTCTCCTTTCCTCCAGGCTTTTTAAAGTGTTAGAAGCTGATTGAAAACAACAACAAAACTCAGACGCTTCACAGAAAAACTAGTTGAAGGAGTAAACAAGGGGAGGATATGGGATCTGGAACAGTTTAAATAGGGGGATAGACACATTTATGTGGTGATAAAAAATGTGTTTCTGGATCCTCTCAATGTACACAACAGACTTCACTGTCAGCCCCGCTCTGATGCCAGGCCATGTATTCCTATGTGCGCCAACAGAATAAGCAGGACACACAGATTAAAATAGTTATAATCAAACAATGCAAATCTATTAAATAAAACAATTAATTAAATATGAATTCTTTTACAGCCAATCTATATTTGTAAGAAGCCAACAGATAGCACATAAAACAGTGCTCTGGTCTTCTCCGTACTCTCTGTGTTTTAAATTTTTAGCAGGACTCTGATAGCAGTCTAAAAGACAACTTCTGGTTTGGTATCTTGGCAAAGGCAGTTTCAGGCAGCTGGTAAGAACTGCCGGAACCCCGACCACCCTTGGCAGCCCAGGAATAGTGGCTTTGGCTCCAGAGAGATGATTTATTCATTTCAAAGCCCTCTAGGAAGGGGATTGAAGCATTGAAAAGGCCACTGTGAGAGAGCTTGAGCCTTGTAGGATTGGCGGTGTTTGCTTGAGTTATAAAATCACGATTTTCTCTAATTAAAAAATAAACCTCCACTCAAGGTGTAAATATAAGCACTAAGTGAGTGCATGGTGAGTGACCTTTTGTCCTCAAGAATAAATCATGTGACTAGGTAAGTAAATAAGTAAATAAAAGACAACTTCCCTATAATCAATGATGAAGGGGTACTTACTTGCCAGGAGAGGAAATAGCACATCAAAGGAAGTAAGCCCATCAGTGTGGAGCTTCAGTGGAGATAATAAATTGGGGGTTTCAAATCTCCAATCCATGGTCAACTGTTGGGACGAGTGTGGGAAGATAAAGGGTAAGACTTGAAATGCTTAATGAAGTGGGCAGAGTTGCTGGACAGAAAAAAAGAAAACATATACTTGTCTATCTTTTCAGATAGGGGGAAAAAAAAGTGTCAGAAACTCTGGAAAGAAGACTAAATTGCTCCAAGAAAAGCATATCTAACATTTTGACGAACTTCATGGCGGTTTAATGGGAAAAGAATATCTGAGAAGGGCTCCAGAGGAGAACAAACTTTCCATGAACAAGATGTGTTTGCCACAGTATACCTCTAGCTGTTTCTATACGAATGCCAACAACACATATACATCCTGCAGGCTTATTTTCATTTCACACATTCTTAACCCAAGAGTTATGAAAATTAATTGCCAGGACAGTTACATATGGTCAGGACATCTGCTAAAATACTTCCCCTAAGCAGATTCCGGGAAAAACAATTAAAGAATGCATATGGAAATGTTTGGAGCCATTTTTTATGAGTTTCTAAGTTTAGCTGAACTTCAGCAGCTGTCTGGCTAAGGTAAAATATGGCCAAATAATATTCACATTCACCTATTGACCAGCATCACCAACTTAAGATTCATGGCTACGTATTTCTGGGCAAAGATTTCACCCAATTCAAGATCTATATCGAGAAGGCAATGGCACCCAACTCAAGTACTCTTGCCTAGAAAATCCCATGTGTGGAGGAGCCTGGTAGGCTGCAGTCCACGGGGTCGCTAAGGGTCAGATACAACTGAGAGACTTCACTTTCACTTTTCACTTTCATGCACTGGAGAAGGAAATGGCAACCCACTCCAATGTTGTTGCCTGGAGAATCCCAGGGACAGGGGAGCCTGGTGGGCTGCTGTCTATGGGGTCGCACAGAGTCAGACACGACTGAAGCGACTTAGCAGCAGCAGCAGCAGCAGCAAGATCTGTATAAAGGAGGCAGAAAATAACAGGAAGTACTCCAGGGCTGACTTCAGGGTTCAGGAGAAGCATTTGGTTTGGTGGAGACAGCTGCAAAGGCCCTTCGACTTCTGAGAATGTTGCCCCAACATGCTCACACGGATTCCAACGGCTTCCCCGAAAGGAAGAGTCTTACTGACTTGGAATATTGAGAAAATTGGACTTGCTTGGAAGCCAGAAGCAGTTTTCCCTCCATGGACACATTCTACCAGACTAAAGTTCCCAGACAAAAGTCTTTAATCATTTTATCATAATGCGTAGTTTTTGAGGACATAGCAAACTCAGCATATCATCGGTTCCAAAGATAATTCCCAATGTGAGAAAACACATTATCATTCTTCTGTAGTTACTGAAAACATAGCACTGCATTCCAAAGACTTCAAACAAGAAATGGAGCATGTATAAGGAAAATCTGGTGAAAGTGTTATGGGAATCTGTTTTTATAACTTGTTTTTCTAGTGATCTCTGCCTGTCTCCTTTGACCTTCATTTCTTGACAAATGTAGGCCTTACTTTTTGCCAAGGCATACAAACTGTTACGCTTTTCAACTCAGGATCCATTTACAATTTTTGGCCTAAAATTCTAAGTAAATATAGACTTTAGGCAGTGATATACATAAATGTTTTCTTGTAAGTTGGTCATATGTATCATAAGAAAAAAGAGTATCAGTCTTTGATACTATTTGGAGACAGGATGTTGTGATTGGTTAAGAAAGGATGTGGATACATTTCTTATCTAGGACCAGCCTAACTCAATGCAATGGGCATATTTCCTAAGACCATCTGTTCTTGGATAGAGACAGTGATTGAGGGATCTCTTTATCTCTAGTGGGATGCACGTCAAGTTTTTACTACTGTGCCGAAGCCAGCAACAGACCTGAGTAAAGACAGGTTTTTTGTTCTCTTTCCATTGCTCCTTGTGTTCTGCCTTTGATCCCAAAGATAAAGCACCATGAGCCTTAAATAAAACATATAAAGAGACTGAGAAACAAGTGGGAATACATGAAGAATAGGACATCTGATCTCTTTACAAATAATTAAATAAATAAGTAACCCCGAGGATTGGACTTCCTAAGTCCCTGATACATTGCAGAAATATCCCGTTGTGATTAGTATGAGGAGGGGATGGTGTACGGAACCACTGCCAAGCTTAAAGTCCTGAAAGTTATGGAATGTAGGATCTGGAAGGCATCTCAGAGATTGCGTGCGCTCAGTCGCTCAGTTATGTCTGACTCTTTGTGACCCCATGGATTGTAGCCCACCAGACTCCTCTGTCCATGGGATTTTCCAGGCAAGAATACTGGAGTGGGGATCTTTCCCATTTCCAGGGGATCTTCTTGACTCAAGGATAGAACCCACGTCTCCTGCATCTCCTGCATTGGCAAGTGGATTCTTTACCACTGGCCACCTGAGAAGCCCCATCTCAGAGACTACTAATTACATAAAATTCTCCATTTACAGATTTAACGAGAAGTTCAGAGAGGTGTCATAACTTATTCAGATAGGCAGCGAATGAGCAGCAGGATTAAACCTACTATACCTAGTGTCAAGCCCAGGGCTTTTCCTTTTGGCAGCTTATGAAAATTTACTAAAAACCTTTCAAATCTGTTACCTGCCATCTTTGGATGGAGGAGCCTGGAAGGCTGCAGTCCATGGGGTCGCTGAGGGTTGGACATGACTGAGTGACTTCACTTTCACTTTTCACTTTTCATGCATTGGAGAGGAAATGGCAACCCACTCCAGTGTTCTTGCCTGGAAAATCCCAGGGATGGGGGAGGCTGGTGGGCTGTCATCTATGGGGTTGTAGAGTCGGACACAACTGAAGCGACTTAGCAGCAGCAGCAGCCATCTTTGGAGCAGACTTCATGACACTGAAAATTATAATATATTTTCCCATTATGCCCACATAATGGGCTCTGAACCAGCTCTTACTCAGGGTGAATCTCAGCAGGTTTGTGAAGGATATCAGACCCTCTTACTCCATATTCCTGCCTCTAAATTTGAGGTGAAAAAGAAGAAGAAAATGTTAAGGAGATAGAATTGACTGATCTTTTCCAATTCATAGGGAGCAAGAATTAGAACCTTTTCTCTAGTGGAATATCAGCCAAACTGGATTTGGCATTAGCCACATGAAAGAGCTAATTGTGGCTGACAAGGTAACCTACTGAATGTGACACCATGACTTAATAAGAATGGTGGTTTAGATACACTCATTTAACATAGATTCTGGCTATGTATTTACAATATACAGAATACTGAAGAACACAACAAACCATGTTGCCACTGTCTATAGCAGGATGTGCATCATTCTGACATTTGGAAAATTTATAGCAGTATCCACAATTAATAAAGTTTATATATCTGTGCCTGACAACAAATTTTCTATTTTATTTAAATTGACTATTTTGTTGGCATAAAGTTATAGTCTTCTCTTATAATACCTTCTGTAGGATATGAACTGATTCCCCTCTTTCATTCCCTGATTTTGATAATTCATGTCTTCTCACCTTTTTTTTTCTTAATCAGTCTAGCTAGAATATCAATTATGTTGAGTTTTACAAAGATTTTATTTTGGTTAATTGATTTTTTCTCTATTTACCTCTATGTAATTAAATTCTGCTCTATTTTTTATTATTTCCTTCCCTTCTTACTATGTGTTTGATTTACTCTACTTTTTCTAAATTCTTGAAGTGAAAGATGAGATTATTGATTTTACATATTTCTTTCTAATATAAGCAGTTATAGTTTAAAATTTTCCTCTAAACACTGTATTAGTAGCATTACATACCTTTTTAGCGCTCATTTTAAGATATTTTTTATTTACTTTTTTATATTTTCCCTGAGTCATGAGCTATTTAGAATTTTGTTTTTAATGTATATATATTTAGGAATCTCTCAGATATCTTTTCTTTATTAGTAATTTAAGTTCTTGTTTTCATAGAGCATATTTTGCAGGATTTCATTCCTTCTGCTTATATATTAACACATAGTCTACCCTGAGGGTTCTCTTCTCATGGTCTGAACAGGAGCGTGTATTTTTCAGTCATTTCATGATGTGTTCTATATATGTTAATAGGGTTCACAAGTCTATAGCCTAACTTTGTTTATCATTGTGCTAATTATTAAATAGAAGTACTGAAATCTCAATCTATATATTTTTTGTCTATTTCTTCTTTGAATGTTAAGGTTTTGCTTCATGTATATCGTGGCTCTCTTTTGAAGTGTGTGTGTGTGTGTGTGTGTGTGTGCGCGTGCGCACACGCATGTGTGCTCAATCATGTTTGACTCTTTGTGACCCCATGAGAATTTTCTAACCCCATGAAAATTTTCCAGGCGAGAATGCTGGAGTGGGTTGCCATTCCCCATTCCTGGAGATCTTCCTGATGCAGGGATGGAAGTTGAGTCTCTTGCATCTCCTGCATTGGCAGGTGGATTCTTTACTACTGTGCTCCCTGGGAAGCCCAAAACATTGCCTTCTCAGCCCTGCTGGGATTTTGAAGTGTATATATACTTTTATCACTGTTACAGTTGTTATATCTTCCTGGTGTGTTGATCCTTTTAGTACTAAAACATGGATCTCTCTTTATCTCAAAATATTTCTTGTCTTAAAGTCTATTTGACTGATATTAATGTGGCTATTCTGGCTCTTTTATGGGTATTGCTGCATGATATATATTTTCCCATTCTTTTGCTTCAGCCAATCTGTATCTTTGAACTTAAACTTGTCTCTCATAGACAGCAGTAACCACATCTCTGTCTGTTGATTGGAGCGTTCATCTACATGTGTTTCACTTATCAACATAGTTGGATTAATGCCTGTCAGTTTACTCTTTGTTTCTATCTAATGTCTTTAATATTCCTTTTTCTTTGCTGCCTTTTTTGTGTTAAAAATATTTCAGAGTATCAACTTTCTCCTCAGCAGAATGTTTTAGCTATAGTTTTTGAATTATTTTCTTAGTGGCTTGCACTTCTAACATCACAATCGACTTCAGAGTAATGCCATGCTGTGCTAAGTCACTTCAGTAGTGTCCGACTCTGTGAGACCCTATGGACTGTAGCCCACCAGGTTCCTCTGTCCATGGGATTCTCTAGGCAGAAATACTGGAGTGGGTTGCCATGCCCTCCTTCAGGGGATCTACCTGACACAGAGACCGGACCTGGGTCTCTTAAATCTCCTGCTTTGCCAGGTGGGTTCTTTATCACTACCACCACCTGGGAAGCCCATCAGTGTGATACCTAATTGCAATAGAATATAATACCTCCGAAGAATTTAATTTAAAATTATGGCAAATCAACTCTATTTAGTAAAAGTTATGACTTTAAATAGCTATTGTCATTATATAAGTTAATTAGCAAAAATTCTACTGTTAGACTTAATTCAGGATCCAAGGAAAACACTGATAGATTCCCATCCCCCATTCCTGCCCTACGACCTGCACATGCCATTCCATCCCTGATGTTATGGGTGGGTTGCACACTCAGGGTGCCTGAAATGGAGATCTCCCACATGGATTTTCTTATGGCAGGACCTGCCTCCTATCCTCTGTCTTCTGTCTTTGAGAATATGCAGGATGAGAAATTGTAGCCATGTTATGTTCTATCTGACAAACTCACATGAGGGCGCAGATTTCCTTGGTTTTGTTGTTGTTTTTTTGTTTTTTTTCCACTTGAACCACTCCCTTTCCCCTCACCGTCAATCCCTTTTCTTTTCTCTCTCAAGTATCCTTTGGAATCACTTTTCTAATTAGTCTCAATACACATCAGGCAGGGAAGGTCTTAGACTTTTAACCAACTCCAGGAACAGCATACCAGAAAGGAGGAACTATTTGGTGGGCTGGTGATTCCATCATAACAATACTTTTATCACCAATGGGCTGTGAGAATTCCTTCAAATCTGAGTGAGTAAAGTATAAATATTCCCAGGCATCATTTCAAAAGCATCTCCTTACTTGGTGCTTATCCTTTCAATATTTCACTATCATTTTTCATTATAATTCTAGGAAACCATTTGGGTAAAACAGGATGTTTATAGAAAGTCCTCTTGCCTTTACCCAATAAGGCTTTTGGAGTCATAGACATAATAATGCCATGAACTTGGACAGTGCCCTCATACCGAAGAATGCTGCACACTTTCACTAGCTGAGTGCCAACTCACCAGCCTGCCTGGAATTTCTGTTACCAGGCCCCCATTTATTTTCTTTGATTTTTCTTTACCATGAAATAAAGATATGAAACTGAGATGTCAATGTACGTATAATTTATATTGGTAAATGCTGAGTTCTTTCTCTTTTGTTTTAAAAATCCTCCCAACTGCTTCTCAGATTATTATATGATGTTTTTCTCCAAATGCTTTAATGAGTCATTAAAATAGAATGGTAAATTGTAAAAATGATTATATATATAGCTTTCAATGTCTACCCTATTGTTAATGTCTTGCCTAACTATAATACAACATCAACATCAGAAATTGACAGATACAATCCAAAAACCTTATTTTTATATTGCCAGTCATAAATGTACTTCTGTATATGTTAGTGTGTGTACCTGTATTTTTATGCTGTTTTATTATATGTGCAGCTCTATGTAACCATCAATGCAATGTAGATACTTAACTATATCATTGCCACAAGATTCCTTTGTCCTCCTCTTTCATAGCCACTTTCAGGCCATCCTGATACCCCTGCCTAACCCCTAGCAACCACTAATTTCTATATTTCCATATGTATAATCATGTCACTCATAAATATTATAAAAGTGGTTTCTGAATGGATCAAAAGTATGTATTCTTTTGAAATTGACTTCTTACTTAGCCTAATTTTTTTGAGGCTCCTCCAAGTTGTTGTCTGTATCAGTAGCTCTTTTTTTTTCTTACTTTTGAATAGTATTCCATAAAGAAATCAACCCTGAATATTCTTTGGAAGGACTGTTGCTGAAGCTCCAATGCTTTGGCCACCTGATGCAAAGAGTTGACTCACTGGAAAAGATCCTGATGCTGGGAAAGAAAGATTGAGGGCAGGAAGAGAAGGGGGGTGGGGCAGTGGATGAGATGGTTAGATGGCATCATCAACTCAATGGACAAACTCTGAGCAAACTTTGAGCAAACTCTGGGAAATGGTGGAGGACAGAGGAACCTGGTGTGCTGCAGGCCATGGGGCTGCAAAAAGTTGGACACGACTGAATCACTGAACAACAACAGCAATAATCCTTGATTTAAATGTACCCATGAAGGACCATCTGAGGGTTTCCCAGTTCTTGGTCAATTGGGTGAAAAAAAGTTGCTATTAACATTCATGTATACACTTCTGCATAAACTTTTTGAGAGTTTTCTCTGTGGTACATGTCCCAGTCTTGTGGTAACTTTATTTTTCATATTGAAAGTAACTGCCAAACTCTTTTTTCACAGTGGCTGCACCACTTTACGCTCTTGAAGGCAATGAATGAATAATACAGTTTCTTTTTACATTCTCCAACATTTAAGTTAACATTAAAAAAAATAGCTATTCTGATAGGTGTATTGTGGTATTTCCTTTCAGTTTTAATTCGCATTTCTCTAATGACTAAGAGTGATAATTACAATGTTGATGATGATAATATTTTTCAGAGCTTCTTCTTTGAGAACTGCTGGTAAACTCTGCCTTTTTCACGCCCAGATTTGAACCCTGAAATAATGTTTAATATCTTTTCGTGTGCTTATTTTTCTTTAGTTAAATGTCTTTATGTACCTTTTGCTCATTATTTGCTTTTTAATTAATGCTGAGTTTTAAGATTTCTTCATATATTCTAAACACAAGTCCTTTTATGTGTGTGTAATTTGCAAACATTTTCCAATCTCATAATTTGCCTATTCATCCAATTAATAGAGTCTTTCACAGTACAAATTTTTAACTTTGATGAACTTCAATCTATCAATATTTCCTTTAATCTATTTTTATTGAAGCATGGTTGATTTATAATATGTTAATTTGGGCTATATAACAAAATGACTCAGTTATACACATATATATATATTTTCTTGGTTTTTTTTTATTATAGTTTATTCCAGGATATTGAATCTAGTTCTCTTTGCTATACAGCAGGATCTTATTGTTTACTTTAGTGTAACCTCTGAGAGCTCTTTGCCTAATAATAGGTCCTCAAAAATTTCTCCCATGGTTTTTTTTAGAAGTTTTTATAGTTTTCTGTTTCATATTTAAGTTCATGATCTATTTTTGAGATAATATCTTTTATAAAATGTGAGTTGTAGATTAGGTTCACATTTTCCTTATAGATTTTTCCATTGCTTCAACATCATTTATAGAAAAACCAATCCCTTCTTCACTTGCTTTTGCTCTTTGTCAAAAATTAATTGAACATATATGTGTGGATGATGCATTTCTATTCAATCAATGTCTCTATCCCTTGACCAGTAACACACTGTCTTGATGACGGTAATCTTAACATTGGAAAGACTGATCACTTTCCTCTTATTCTTTTCCAAAATTGCTTTGGCTATGCCAGGGTATGTAATTTTGAAGAAAGTATGCATATTCTACTGATACTTAAAACTAACAACAGAAATGCTGACTTGTAGTCATATGTATAGTATCAAGAAATATCACACTTTCAGTTTAAAAAATTGATATATATAATTTAAGAAAAAATTTTAAAAGACTATTCTTCCATTTCTAAGAATTTATTGTAAGCAAATAATCAGAAAATTGTACTAAATTGTACACTTAACTATTTAAATTGCAGTAGTACTTGTAATAGCCCACATTTTGAACCAACTGTTAACAGATCAGAGTTATTCAAAGTATGGTCTACTTTCAATTTCAGCAATCATATTGTTCATCTCTGTTTATTCTTTCTTTCTTCTAGGTCCTTGTTAAATGTATTAGTTGATTATTTCATTTTCTCCATTTTGTTTTTTAGGTTTTGGATCATCTTTACTATCACTACTCTGAATTATTCATTGTTGTTGTTGTTCATTTGCTCTGTCGAGTCCAACTCTTTGTGACCGCATGGACTGCCTCACGCCAGGGTTCCTCATCCTTCACTATCTCCCGGAATTTGCTCAAATTCATGTGCATTGAGTTGGTGCTGCCATTCAATCATCTCATCTTCTGTCGTCCCCTTCTCATCCTGCCTTCAATCTTCCAGCATCAGGGTCTTTTCCACTGAGTCAGCTCTTCACATCAGGTGATCAACGTATTAGAGCTTCAGCTTCAGCATCAGTCTTTTCAGTGAATATCCAGGGCTGATTTCCTTTGGGATTGACTGGTTTGATCTCCTTGAAGTCCAAGGGACTCTCAAGAGTCTTCTCCAGCACCACAATTTGAAAGCATCAATTCTTTGGCACTTAGCCTTTCTTATGGTCCAAGTCTTATATTTGTACATGAGTACTGGAAAAACCAGTTTCTCCTAATCATGGTCTCCATTAAAGACACGTTTCCAAAATGCCCTCCAAGGGATGACTGAAACACTATGGACGTGCTGCTGCTGCTGCTGCTAAGTCGCTTCAGTCGTGTCCAACTCTGTGTGACCCCATAGACAGCAGCCCACCAGCCTCCCCCATCCCTGGGATTCTCCAGGCAAAAACACTGGAGTGGGTTGCCATTTCCTTCTCCAATGCATGAAAGTGAAAAGTGAAAGTGAAGTCGCTCAGTCGTGTCTGACTCTTAGCGACCCCATGGACTATAGCCCGCCAGGCTCCTCCATCCATGGGATTTTCCAGGCAAGAGTACTGGAGTGAGTTGCCTTTTCTAGATGGATACAAATGCGTTCCTCATTTTCCTTTGCACAGCACTTTTAAAAGACTTAGCTAAACACCAAGGGAGGGCAACTGGAATATAAATATAAGTGAAAAAAAGTACAAAAATAGTTCAGCTGACCCAACACAGGAGTTCTGATCCCACTTCAGCCAGCCCTTGGCTCAGATAGCAAATTCCAGCCCTAGAGCCTTGTAAGCACCATGTCACGGGCTCTTTGCTCTTTAGGTCTCAAGTCAACTCCCCCAGGAGGGTGCCTCCTCTCAGTCCCACTGTCACCTCCATGGGCAAAGAGAAACACTCTCATGCCATGCATAGCAGCAGAGGGCTCAAAAACTGCTTAAGAGATAAATGAATGGATAAACCTTACCAGTTAACCTTGAACCTGTCCTTTCAGCTCTGGATTCTGATCTGAAGATACACCACTCTTACTGATTACTGACATTCTGCCCCTTAATTATTAGGGTGTGGCTTCATCTCCAGATTCATCTGATTAACAAACTTTTTTTTCAACTCTATTGAGATGTAATGTTTTACATCTCTACTGAGATGTAACAATGCGTAAGTTTAAGGTGTATAACTGACCATCTGATACATGATTTGACATGTTGCCAAATGATTATAGCGATAGTTGGTTTAATTAACCAACTCCTAAACAATAACCATAGCATACCTGTAAAGTCCAGTGCAAATGGAAAGTATTTGTACCTCATGTGCTCTCCTATAATTTTTCTCAAATACCAATAGCTAATCTTTCATGAGTGCTTACTACATGCATTAGCCTGACAACCCCATGGTACAGATAAAACTGACAAAAAAAGGTTAAGTAAGTGGCAGAGTGAAGCCTAAAAGCTCTGTCCTACTCTGAAGCCCAAGCAGCTCTTAGTCATCATGTCATACAGCCTCCTTGACATTTCAGTAGTATATTTTTAAGTCCTCTGTAAGCTTCTTTCTTTTTTAAACAATTGTGTATGTATCTATTTATTTATGGTTGCACTGAGCCTTTGCTGCTGTGTTCGGGATTCCTCTAGTTGTGGAGAGGAGGGGCAAATCTTTGTTGTGGTTGCACAGGATTCTCATCGTGGTGGCTTCTCTTGCTGCAGAGCACGGGCTCTGGGTCATGGGCTTCAGTAGTTGCAGCATGCGGCTCAGTACCTGCGGCTCACAGACCCTAGAGCTTGTGGGCTCCAATAGTTGTGGCACATGGGCTTTAGCTGCTCCGTGGCACGTGGCATCTTCCCAGACAGGGGATTGAACTCGTGTCGCCTTATTGTCAGGCGGACTCTTGTCTACTGTACCCCAAGCAAAGTCCCTTCCTTAAGTTTCTAGATGGCCACAGGGCAAATTTCATAGCTCCTATTTCTCCAAAACCTAAAACTCTTCACTCAAGAGACAAGCACAGAATTGAGGCTTGAGTTTACTGAATGAATGAAGGGGTTAAGTTACCAACCACACTCTCTGTTTAAGGTCCTGCTTGTCAGTGTTTCAGAGACTATCTTTGGTGTGGTTTGAAGCAAAGGAGTGGTGAACTTCAAGAAGAATGAGGCTACTCTAAACAGGACTATTAGAGACAGTGACAGAGAGGATGAAAGTTGCTCAGTCGTGTCTGACTCTTTGCAACCCCACAGACTATACAGTCCATGGAATTCTCCAGGCCAGAATACTGGAGTGGATAGCTGTTCCCTTCTCCAGGGGATCTTCCCAACCCAGGAATTCAGCCAGGGTCTCCTGAATTGCAGGCAGATTCTTTACCAACTGAGCCACCAGGAAAGAGAGTGAGACTTAATTGAGGGGATTAGGTCAGCAATCTAGATGTCCATCAACAAATGAATGGATAAAAAAGCTGTGGTACATATATACAATGAAATGTTAGTCATAAAAAGGAATGCATTTGAGTCCGTTCTAATGAGGTGGATGAACCTAGAGCCTATTATACAGCATGAAGTCAGAAAGAGGAAAACGAATATCATATATTAACTCATATATATGGGATCTAAAAAGATGGTACTGATGAACCTATTTGCAGGGAAGCAATGAAGTCACAGACATAGAGAGCAGACTTGTGGACACAGTGAGGGAAGGAGAAAGTGGAAGAAACTGAGAAAATAGCATGGAAACATATATATTACCATACATAAAATAATAGTCAGTGGGAGTTTGCTGTATGACTCATGGAGCACAAGCCAAGTACTCTGTGACAACCTAGAGGAGTGGGTGGGATGGGAAGTGGGAGGAAAGCTCAAGAGAAAAGCAATACATGTATACCTATGGCTGACTCATGTTGACTTATGGCAGAAATGAACACAATATTGTAAAGCAATTATCCTCCAATTAAAAATAAATAATTTTTTTAAAAATTTAAAAACTTTAAAAGTATGGTCTGCTTTCTAATGTTAGTATGCAACTTGGTTTTTAATGAGTCTGATATGATAAGGAATTGAGAGTAAGCATTAAACTTACAAGGTTTCCCTGGTGACTCAGATGGTAAAGAATCTGCCTGCAATGCAGGAGACCCAGGTTCGATCCCTGGGCCAGGAAGATCCTCTGGAAAAGGGACTGGCTACCCACCTCAGTATTGTTGCCTGGAGAATTCCATGAACAGAGGAGCCTGGCGGTCTACAGTCCATAGAGTCGCAAAGAGTCAAACACGGCTGAGTGACCAACACATGGTAAACTTTCGTAGCAGTTTGCCAAGACGATGTCATATCTGTTGAACTTAATGATTTTTAAAAAGAAGCTTGTATTTTATGGCCTTTTTCCTTTACTTTTTTGGCCATTTGTTTTTGACATTCTTTTTTTTCCTTTTTATATTTTTAATTTAATTTTTAACACCAAAAACATTTTGTATTGAGGTATAGCCAATTAACAATGTTGTGATCGCTCCAGGTGAATAGTGAAGGGACTCAGTCATACATATACATGTATCCATTTTCCCCCAAACGCCCCTCCCATCCAGGCTGGCACATAACATGAGCAGAGTTCCATGTGCTATATTTTTGTCAGTTTTCCGTTTTAAATATAGCAGTGTGTACATGACCTTCCCAATGTCCTTAACTATCCCTTCCCCCTTGCAACCATGAGTTCATTTTCCAAGTCTGTGAGTCTTTCTCTTTTGTAAGTAAGTTCCTTTGTATCATTTCTTTTTGGATTCCACATATAAAGGATGTTATATGACATTTCTCCTTCTCTGACTAAAAATAGGTCTATAGGTCTATCCATGTTGCTGCAGATAGCATTATTTCATCCTTTTCAATGGCTGATAAATAGTCTTTTATATATGTGCATATATATATTTATATACATTTTATATATATTTACATTATATATATATTTATATACACATATATATCCACATCTTCTTTATCCATTCCTCTATGGAGTGGATGTTAATGGACATTTATGTTGCTTGCATGTCCTGGCTATTGTAAATAGTGCTGCAATGAATATTGGGGTGCATGTATCTTTTCAGGCTATGTATTTCTCTGTGTATATGCCCAGGAGTGGTATTGCAGGGTCGTATGGTAGCTCTATTTTTAGTTTTTTAAGAAACCTCCATACCATTCTTTATAGTGGCTATACCAATTTCCATTCCTACCAACAGTGCAGGAGGGTTCCCTTCTCTCCATACCCTCTCCATCATTTGTTGTTTGTGGAATTTTTTTTTTTATAATAGCCATTCTGACCAGTATGAGCTTTTATCCCATTCTAGTTTTGATTTCCGTTTCTCTAATAGCTATCGATGTTGAACATCCTTTCATGCACTTATTGGCTATCTATATATTCTCTTTAAAGAAATGTCTGTTCAGGTCTTCTGCACATTTTTGAATGGGTTTTGTTTGTTTTAACGCTTTTAAGTGTCATAAACTGTAACTTTTGGAGACTAATACCTTATCTGCCACATAATTTGCAAATATTTTCTCGCCATCTGTAAGTTGTCTTTTGTTTATTGTCTCCTTTTCTGTGCAACAGTTTTTGAGTTTAAGTAGGTCCTATTTACATATTTTTGCTTTATTTCCATTATCCTGGAAGATAGATTTAAAAAGATGTTTCTGTGATTTATATTGACGCTCATTTTATTTGTCACAGAAGTAAAAAAGCATTACAGAGTGGAAATTCTTCAAAAGATTATCCTTTACCACAGTTAGTTTAAGAAGTAGTGATTAACCAGTGCTTCCTAGCCTGTATCATTTCTTTTTTTTTTTTAGCCTGTATCATTTCATAGCACAGATGAAAGACTAATAATATTTGCATGGGACACTGGAGTAAAATCAAGGGTATTTAACTGCTTTCTGGCTGGGATTGGGTGAAAATATTATTACTTTATACCATTTGTTTATAATAAGCAAGGCATAATTCAAAACAGTTCAGTTCAGTTCAGTCACTCAGTCATGTCGGACTCTCTGTGACCCCATGAATTGCAGCACGCCAGGCCTTCTGTCCATCATCAACTCCCAGAGTTCACTCAAACTTATGTCCATCGAGTCGGTGATGCCATCCAGCCATCTCATCCTCTGTCGTCCCCTTCTCTCCCTGCTCCCAACCCCTCCCTGCATCAGGGTCTTTTCCAATGAGTCAACTTTTCGTATGAGGTAGCCAAAGTATTGGAGTTTCAGCTATAGCATCAGTCCTTCCAATGAACACCCAGGACTGATCTCCTTTAGGATGGATGTTGGATCTCCTTGCAGTCCAAGGGACTCTCAAGAGTCTTCAACAACACAGTTCAAAAGCATCAATTCAAAACAAGGAAAGTATTAACTGTTGAGCAAAATAAAATACTTTCTAATTTTTTTAAACTAGAATTTTAAAATCTGAATTTGAACTTATCCTTGCGAAGGTAATTCTTTGCATCAGGACATGACAGATGAACTTATACTTAAGGAGTCAAACACATTTTCCTTTCAATCCCTCAACAAGTGACACTTAGAAATTTCTTGCTTAAGAATGCTAATGATTTTTAACCCAATTAGACTGTTTTCATCTCAAACATTTCAAAATATTGCTGCTGCTGCTAAGTTGCTTCGGTCGTGTCCGACTCTGCGCATCTGCTTAGATGGCAGCCCACCAGGCTCCTCTGTCCCTGGGATTCTCCAGGCAAGAATGGATGCGCTAACTTGCAGAATGAGCAGGCATTGTTAGAGCAGTCATGCTGCAGTCCCCTGAAACCAATGCTCAAAAGTCTCATCAAGAGGAAATGGACAGAATTTCCTGATATGTGGAACCAGAAATAAAGGATGGTACCTGGAGCTGCCACTGCCAGGTTAATGCACCTGGCCTCCCTTCCATTTGATCGCATCTTGCCACATGTTCCTGGGCACCTGGAATACAAACTCCTTCAACAGGCCTCACAAGCTGGGGTCACAATGGGTGACCATGGTGAACTCAGCAGGTGACAGCTGAGAGCACCTCCTTGACCTTTGCACCATGATGTAATGGGACAGCACATGCTCAGGTCACTCATTCTGCTGCCAGCCTGCAAAGACCACAGACTGCCTCATTAATCACTGCCCTCCTCAGAGGAGCATCAGAAGGGAGAGGCAACAGAATCAAGTTCTTCCTCACTCTCTTGGGCACTGCCCAACTACTGCAAGGGGAGACCAGATCAACATCTCCTGGCTCATCATTTCACGTCTCTGCACATCTGTTTGGAAGCTCTGCACCAGGCTCTATGCTCTTTACATGGAAAAAAATCTCCACTCTGCTCACTGCAGAGCCACAGTGTTCAGCACAGTTGTCCATTACATAGCAGATACTCAACAAAAACTTATAGAATGATGAATCTCCATCAGTACATGACTGATTAAATAAGCATAATCTTTCCATGCAGTGAAATACTATGCAACCTAACATTGAATGGAGTATGTCTTCCAGGAAATAGTCAATGAATGGCACTGGGTGCAAAAATGAAGCTGCCAAATAGTATGTTTAATATAACCCAATATACATCAAGTATATGTGTTTGTTTACACATATGGAAATATTATGAATTGAACACAGATTTTAAATTTGGTCCTGTTTTAATTTTTAAAATTCTTTCCTGTTGTTTTTCTTTAATATTTTCACAAATATTTATGGGAGACACTGCCTCACAGAGCATTAAAGGTGAAGAGTTATGGTTCCCACAAGAGAAAACAGAAATCGAAGAGCCAGTCCAAAAACTGAGATTTGTTCTCCTTCTTTTTGGTTGGTCACGTTGTGTCTGAATTGAGCAAATACACAGTATAAGAGTCTGTATTTTCCACAGGTCTCCCACTTTATCTTGTTTGTGCCTCAAAATTATGACTCGTTGTTACTTCTTCTTGCCCCAAGGATGGTACATTTTTCCAACCTTAAGCAAAAGTCCTTCCTTTTAAAGTTTTTCTGGGAGGACCCATGAGGGAGTCTAATCAATGCATGTCTTTGGGCATCTCTCCTCTTCTGTCAGGCATCATCGCTCATCCTGACTTTACAGAGCTCCATAGAAGCCTCAAGTGATGGCCTAACAATTGTGTTCCTTAGTAAGGCAGTTTACACTCTCTTACCTTATGGATGTTTTATTAAAATTGTTTTCATGGCTTTTACTTGATTGTTATTTTCTTATTTCACAAGAATAAGCCAGAAACAAGTTCAAATAAGAGAAATTATGTGTTTTTAGACTCACTCTCTATGTGTATGGTTAAAACTTGATTAAAAGGCACTCCTGCTCCACCTGACTCCCTGCTAAAAATATTAGGATTCACATGCATGCTAAGTCAGTCGTATCCAACTCTTCGCAACCCCATGGACTGTAACCCACTAGGCTCCTCTGTCCATGAGATTCTCCAGGCAAGAATACTGGAGTGGGTTGCCCTGCCTTCCCCTCCTCCAATAAGGGACTGAGCCTGCGTGTCTTACTTGTTTCTTACATTGGCAGGTGGTTTCTTTACCACTAGCGCCACCTGGGCAGCCCAATATTAGGATATTATGGCCTAAATGGTCCCCTTTGTCCCATGCAAATAGACTTCTAGCTTCCCATGTCAAGGGCTTCCCAGGTGGCGCTAGTGGTAAAGAACCCGACAGAGGAGACACAAATTCGTTCCCTGGGTCAGGAAGATCCCCTGGACGAGGGCGTGGCAACCCCTCCTCTTTCTTGCCTGGAGAATCCTCATGAACAGAGGAGCCTGGCTAGCTAAGTCCATGGGGTCACAAAGGTAGGACACAACTGAAGCGACTTAGCATGCATTCATCATTCCAAAGCCAAAGGCTCCCTGACACGCTTAGACATTACTGAAGTTTAAAACTTAAACCTCGGGTGTAGAATGCATGCATGCTAAGCCACTTCAGTCATGTCTGACTCTTTGCGACCCCATGGACTATAGGCAGCCAGGCTCCTCTGTCCATAGGGATCCTCCAGGCAAGAATACTGGACTGGTTTGCCACGCCCTCCTCCAGGGCATCTTCCCTACCCAGGGATGGAACCTGTGTCTACTCCATCTCCTGCACTGGCAGGAGGGTTCTTTATATTAGCGCCACCTGGGTAATAAGCTGAAAGGCAGAAAGGCAAGTGATGCACCCAAAGACACACAGCCAGTGATGGAGTTTAGGCAATCGTAACCGACTGTGCTGTTTATCCTACTTGTGACATTTATTAAACTTACAAAATGATAATAGGATATACAGTGTTAAGTATGCAAGCAAACTTTTCAAATACAGTGCAGTTCAGTCGCTCAGACACGTCCGACTCTTTGTGACCCCATGGACTGCAGCATGCCAGGCCTCCCTGGCCATCACCAACTCCAGGAGCCTACTCAAACTTATGACATCATGTTGGTGATGCCATCCAACCATCTTATCCTCTGTCGTCCCCTTCTCCCACCTTCAAACTTTCCCAGCATCAGGGTCTTTTCCAATGACTCACTTCTTCACATCAGGTGGCCAAAATATTGGAGTTTCAACTTCAACATCAGTCTTTCCAATGAATATTTAGGACTGATTTCCTTTAGGATGGACTGGTTGGATCTCCTTACAGTCCAAGGGATGCTCAAGAGTGTTCTCCAAAATCACATTTAAAAAGCATCAATTCTTCAGCACTCAGCTTTCTTTATAGTCCAATTCTCACATCCATACAAGACTACTGGAAAAACCATAGCTTTGACTAGATGGACCTTTGTTGGCAAAGTAATGTCTCTGCTTTTTAACATGCTGTCTAGGTTGGTCAGAACTTTTCTTCCATGGAGTAAGCGTCTTTTAATTTCATGGCTGCAGTCACCATCTACAGTAATTTTGGAGCCACCCAAAATAAAGTTTGTCACTGTTTCCAGTATTACTCCATCTATTTGCCATGAAGTGATATTACTTTTCCAACTAAGGTCCATCTAGTCAAGGCTATGGGTTTTCCAGTAGTCATGTCTGGATGTGAGAGTTGGACTGTGAAGAAGGCTGAGCGCCGAAGAATTGATGCGTTTGAACTGTAGTGTTGGAGAAGACTCTTGAGAGTCCCTTGGACTGCAAGGAGATCCAACCGGTCCATTCTGAAGGAGATCAGCCCTGGAATTTCTTTGGAAGGAATGATGCTAAGGCTGAAACTCCAGTACTTTGGCCACCTCATGCAAAGAGTTGACTCATTGGAAAAGACTCTGATGCTGGAAGGGATTGCGGGCAGGAGGAGAAGGGGACAACAGAGGAGGAGATGGCTGGATAGCATCACTGACTCGATGGATGTGAATCTGAGTGAACTCTGGGAGTTGGTGATGGACAGGGAGCCCTGGCATGCTGCGATTCATGAGGTTGCAAAGAGTCGGACATGACTGACCAACTGAACTGAACTGAACTGATGGGACCAGATGCCATGATTTTAGTTTTCACAGCATCATCTTTTAGGATTTGAAATAGTTCAGCTGGAATTCCATCACTTTCACTAGCTTTTTCTTAGTGATGCTTCCTAAGGCCCACTTGACTTTGCATTCCAGGATGTCTGGCTCTAGGTCAGTGATCACACCATCGTGATTATCTGGGCCTTGAAGATCTTTTTTTAATAATTCTTCTGTGTATTTTTGCCACCTCTTCTACTTCTGTTAGGTCCATACCATTTCTGTCCTTTATTATGCCCATCTTTGCATGAAATGTTCCCTTGGTATCTCTAATTTTCTTGAAGAGATCTCTAGTTTTTCCCATTTTATTGTTTTCCTCTATTTCTTTGCACTGATCACTGAAGAAGGCTTTCTTCTCTCTCCTTGCTATTCTTTGGAACTCTGCATTCAAATGGGTATATCTTTCCTTTTGTCCTTTGCTTTTTGCTTCTCTTCTTTCCACAGCTATTTGTAAGGCCTCCTCAGACAGCCATTTTGCCTTTTTGCATTTCTTTTTCTTGGGGATGGTATTGATCCCTATCTCCTATACAATCTCATGAACCTGTATCTATACTTTTTCAGGCACTCTATCTATCAGATCTAGTCCCTTAAATCTATTTCTCACTTCCACTGTATAATCGTAATGGATTTGACTTAGGTCATTCCTGAATGGGCTAGTGATTTTCATTACTTTGTTCAATTTAAGTCTGAATTTGGCAATAAGGAGTTCATGTTCTGAGCCACAGTCAGCTCCCGGTCTTATTTTTGCTGACTGTATAGAACTTCTCCATCTTTGGCTGCAAAGAATATAATCAATCTGATTTTGGTATTGACCATCTGGTGATGTCCAAGTGTAGAGTCTTCTTTTGTGTTGTTCAAAGATGGTGTTTGCTATGACCAGTGTGTTCTCTTTGCAAAACTCTGTTAGTCTTTGCCTTGCTTCATTCTGTACTCCAAGGTCAAATTTGCCTGTTACCCCAGGTGTTTCTTGACTTCCTACTTTTGCATTCCAGTCCCCTATAATGAAAAGGACATCTTTTTTTGGTGTTTCAAATACAGCCTTTTTGAAATAAAATGAGTCTCACTTCTTCACATCAGGAGGCCATTTTGAAATAGGACAAAGACTATTCAACACAGGACAAAGTCCACATTTTCAACAGGACAAACATGAACATTTCTAACAATAATCTTTCTACAAAAACAGATCACATACATTATTCAAATAGCTCCCCATACCATTCTCTGAAATGGATTTAGTGAAGATAAATAATTGTGGTTATTTTTTCCAGACTTTTGAATTTTAAAAAATGTAACTTTTTTTGTATAAAAGAAAATTGAGACAATTCAGAAAAGTGTGAAGACATAAAAAGCTTGTATAATCCCATCACGCAAAGCTAATGACCATGAACATTTCATAAGGTGTTTCTGTCAATCAGTTCTCTATACAGTTTTAATTGATAATAAATCATTAGCATGTTCCTGATTCATTAAGCATTTTCTAAACATGATCGAAAGTGCAATTTTTCTTGAGAATGCTATTTTTAAAATTATTTTCCAGAATGATATCTATCTATCTATTTCTTTGCAAATACATTTCTCTCAGATAACTTATTAATTTTATGGCCTTTTGGAATGTAGAATGTATTAATTTTCATGTAGTAAATTTAATGACCTGACTTTTTGTACTTTGTTTTTCCCAGAGAATGACCTTTCCCAGGCTTGAATAAGGTAAATATTTACATAACTTTTCAACTAATCCTTTTAAGTGGTTTTATTTATTTATTTATTTTTGGTTTATTACATTTCCTTTCTCAATTTGTAATTTTATTCTGTAGCATGTTGTGAAGTAAGCATCTCCCTTTTTTTTTTTCTAATTGTTAACCAGATTTCTCAGGGTTATTTGTTTAATAATCTAGTGTTTCTTTAATACTTAGAAATGCCAATTTTTCTGTTCATGTGTATATTATATACACATAAAAGCATCAGCTCTAAGGTTCACAGAACCAGACAAAGAAAATTCCTCCTCCTGCTTATTTTCAAAAATTTATTTTATTGAAGTATAATTGATTTACAATTTTGTGTTCATTTTCTGCTATACAGCAAAATGATTCAGTTATGTTGTTGTTTTTGTTTAGTCACTAAATCATGTGACTCTTTTGCGGCCCCATGGACTGTAGCCTTCCAGGTTTCTCTTTCCGTGGGATTTCCCAGGCAGTAATACTGGAGTGGGTTGCTATTTCCTTTTCCAGGGGATCATCCCGACCCAGTGATTGAACCCATGTCTCCTGCACTAGCATGCTGATTCTTTACTGCTGAGCCACCTGGGAAGACCCGCTTATAATTTTTTTCATATTCTTTTTCATTATGGTTTATTACCAGGTATTGAATATAGTTTTCTGTGCAATACAGTAGGACCTTGTGTTTCTCCAGCCTATATATAATAGTTTTGATCTGCTAATCCTAAACTCCCAGTCCACCCCTCTTGCATCCCCCTTCCCCTGGCAATGACAAATCTGTTCTGTGTGTCTATGAGTCTGTATCATGGATAAGTTCATGCTTTTAAAGGGAAATAAGGAGGAAAAGTAGATTTTTTTTTTTTTACTTTAACCTCTATTAGGTCCTTATTTAACTCTGTTCTCATTTTTAGTTCAGCCACTCAGTTGTATCTGACACTTTGAGACTCCATGGACTGCAGCACACCAGGCTTCCCTTTTCATCACCAACTCCCGGAGCTTGTTCAAACTCATGTCCTTTGAGTCAGAGATGCCATCCAACCATCTCATCTTCTGTCGTCCCCTTCTCCTCCTGCCTTCAATCTTTCCCACCATCAGGGTCTTCAAATGAGTCAGCTCTTCACATCCTATGGCTTAAGTATTGGAGCTTCAGCTTCAACATCAGTTCTTCCAGTGAATATTCAGGACTGATTTCCTTTAGGATTGACTGGTTTGATATCCTTGCAGTCCAAGTGACTCTCAAGAGTCTTCCCCAACACCACAGTTCAAAAGCATCAACTCTTCAACGCTCAGCTGTCTTTATAGTCCAACTCTCACATCTGTACATGGCTGACTATATGGACCTTTGTCAGTAAAGTAGTCTCTGCTTTTTAATATGCTGTCTAGGTTTCTCATAGCTTTTCTTCCAAGGAATGAACATCTTTTAATTTCATGGCTACAGTCACCATCTACAGTGATTTTGGAGCCCAAGAAAATAAAGCCTGTCACTGTTCCCATTGTTTCCCTATCTATTTGCCACAAGTCATGAGACTGGATGCCATGATCTTCAGTTTTTGCATGGATATATAAAGGATGGAAATGGTATGGACCTAACAGAAGTAAAAGATATTAGGAAGAGGTGACAAGATACACAGAAGAACTGTACAAAAAACATCTTCACAACCTGGATAATCACGATGGTGTGATCACTCATCTAGAGCCAGACATCCTGGAATGTGAAGTCAAGTGGGCCTTAGGAAGCATCACTGCGAACACAGCTAGTGGAGGTGATGGCATTCCAGTTGAGCTATTTCAAATCCTGAAAGATGATGCTGTGAAAGTGCTGCACTTAATATGCCAGCAAATTTGGAAAACTCAGCAGTGGCTTTGTAGTAGAGCCTGAAGTCAGGCAAGTTGTGTATAACGGACTTTTGGACTCAGTGAGAGAGGGAGAGGGTGGGATGATTTGGGAGAATGGCATTCTAACATGTATACTATCATGTAAGAATTGAATCGCCAGTCTATGTCTGACGCAGGGTGCAGCATGCTTGGGGCTGGTGCATGGGGATGACCCAGAGAGATGTTGTGGGGAAGGAGGTGGGAGGGGGGTTCATGTTTGGGAATGCATGTAAGAATTAAAGATTTTAAAATTTAAAAATTTTAAAAAAATAGAAAAAAAAATAAAATAAAGATAATACTAAAAAAGAAAAAAGAAAACTCAGCAGTGGCCACAGGACTGGAAAAGGTCAGTTTTCATTCCAATTCCAAAGAAAGGCAATGCCAAAGAATGCTCAAACTACCGCTCAATTGCACTCATCTCACATGCTAGTAAAGTAATGCTCAAAATTCTTCAAGCCAGGCTTCAGCAATACCTGAACCGTGAACTTCCTGATGTTCAAGCTACTTTTAGAAAAGTCAGAGGAATCAGAGATCAAATTGCCAATACCTGCTGGATCATGGAAAAGGCAAGAGAATTCCAGAAAAACATCTATTTCTGCTTTATTGACTATGCCAAAGCCTTTGACTGTGTGGATCACAATAAACAGTGGAAAATTCTGAAAGAGATGAGAATACCAGACCACCTGACCTGCCTCTTGAGAAATCTGTATGCAGGTCAGGAAGCAACAGTTAGAACTGGACATGAAACAACAGACTGGTTCCAAATAGGAAAAGGAGTACGTCAAGGCTGTATATTGTCACCCTGCTTATTTAACTTATATGCAGAGTACATCATGAGAAACTCTCGGCTGGAAGAAACACCAGCTGGAATCAAGATTGCCAGGAGAAATATCAATAACCTCAGATATGCAGATGACACAACCTTTATGACAGAAAGTGAAGAGGAACTAAAAAGCCTCTTGATGAAAGTGAAAGAGGAGAGCGAAAAAGTTGGCTTAAAGCTCAACATTCAGAAAACGAACATCATGGATCCAGTCTCATCACTTCATGGGAAATAGATGGGGAACCAGTGGAAACAGTGTCAGACTTTATTTTGGGGGGCTCCAAAATCACTGCAGATGGTGACTGCAGCCATGAAATTATAAGACGCTTACTCCTTGGAAGAAAAGTTATGACCAACCTGGACAGCATATTCAAAACAGAGATATTACTTTGCCGACTAAGATCTGTCTAGTCAAGGCTATGGTTTTTCCAGTAGTCATGTATGGATGTGAGAGTTGGACTGTGAAGAAGGCTGAGCGCCGAAGAATTGATGCTTTTGAACTGTGGTGTTGGAGAAGTCTCTTGCGAGTCCCTTGGACTGCAAGGAGATCCAACCAGTCCATTCTGAAGGCAATCAGCCCTGGGATTTCTCTGGAAGGAATAATGTTAAAGCTGAAACTCCAATACTTTGGCCACCTCATGTGAAGAGTTGACTCATTGGAAAAGACTCTGATGCTGGAAGGGATTGGGGGCAGGAGGAGAAGGGGACGACAGAGGATGAGATGGCTGGATGGCATCACTGACTCGATGGACATGAGTCTGAGTGAACTCCGGGAGTTGGTGCTGGACAGGGAGGCCTGGTGTACTGCGATTCATGGGGTCGCAAAAAGTCGGACACAACTGAGTGAGTGAACTGAACTGAACTGATAAATGTAAAAATAGATTATAGGTGATAGAGAACTGCACATACAATCTAGCCATTATATGTGTGTGTGCATTCGTATTTGTGTTTGTGTGAGCATCATATTTCTCCTTGTAAATACAAATAATTTTTTAATAATAGAAATAATGTTATTTATGAGATTGAAGTCAATTTCTGCCTTTTAGGATAATGGGTGAAATTACTTTGGGCAGAACTTGCCTTTGTTCTACCAGGACTGTATAGTAAATATATATACCCTTTGGCAAGGTAATTATCTAGCACATGGGAGTCAGCACTCCCACAGTGGACCATGTAGCACAGAGAGAAAACTCAGCAATGAGATGAGGAAGGAGTCACGTTATGATAGAAGATAAAATGAGACTGTGCTCATATTTGCAGTCTCATGATGGAAAGATCCACATCACATATGTTAGTTATATTAGTATGTACATTAAACTCATGCTCACATACACATACAGTAGAGATACACAGATGAAGCCTAACTCAATGGTTCTTAAAATTGATGCCCACTATAGATATGGATCTGCCTCAATAACAGAACATTCCAACAGTGAGTTGAGAATGTGCTATAGGAATCTCCATAATATATAAAGAGCTTTTTTAAATTGGAAAATAATACAAAGAACACAATAGTTAAGTAAACAATGAAAAAATATAAATGACCTATAAACATATATGAAAACATGCATGAATACACCCAAAATGTGTGTTAATTAAAATGTGTATTAATTAAAACTATACTAAAGATGTATCTGGATTTCCCTGGTGGTTCAGATGGTAAATAGTCTGCCTGCAATGGAGGAAACCCAGGTTCAATCCCTTGATCAGGAATATCTCCTGGAGAAGGAAATGGCTACCCACTCCAGTATTTTGGCCTGAAAAATTCCACGGACAGAGGAACCTGGTGGGCCATGGGTTTGCAAAGAGTCGAACACTACTGAGCAAGTTTCACTTTCACTTATAGATGTATTACTTTTCACCGATCATATGAGCAAAAATACGAACGTCTCATAATAGACTGTTGGTGAAGCTCTGGGAAATAACATATGTAGTTAATGAGGGACACAAACTTTTAAAACTTTGTGAACCCAGAACTTCCAGAGGTACAAGGATGTACAAGCTGGATTTAGAAAAGACAAAGGAACCAGAGATCAAATTGCCAACATCTGTTGGATCATAGAAAAAGAAACAGAATTCCAGAAAAAACATCTGCTTCCTTTACTATGCTAAAGCCTTTGATTGTGTGGATCACAACAAGCTGTGGAAAATTCTGGAAAACATGGGAATGCCAGACCACCTTACCTGCCTCCTGCAAAACACGTATGCAGGTCAAGAAACAATAGTTAGAACCAGACGTGCAACAATGGACTGGTACAAAATCAGGAAAGAAGTACATCAAGGCTGTATGCTGTCACCCTGCTTAGTTAATTTATATGCAGAGTACATCAGGTGAAATGCCAGACTGGATGAAGCACAAGCTGGAATCAAATTACCAGGAGAAATATCAATAACCTCATATATGCAGATGACACCACGCTACTGGCAGATAGTGAAGAGGAACTAAAGAGCCTCTTGATGAAAGTGAAAGAGGAGAGTGAAAAAGCTGACCTAAACTCAACATTCAAAAAACTAAAATCATGGCATCTTGTCCAGCAATCACATCACACAAATAGATGGGGAAAGAATGGAAACAGTGAGAGACTTTGTTTCCTTGGACTCCAAAATCACTGTGGGCGGTAACTGCAGCCTTGAAATTAAAAGATGCTTGTTCTTTGGAAGAAAAGCTATGACAAACCTAGACAACGTATTAAAAAGCTGACAAAAGTCCATTTAGTCAAAGCTATGGTTTCTCCAGTTATCATGTATGGATGTGAGAGTTGGACAATAAAGAAGGCTGTGCTGTGAAGAATTGGTTGTTTCGAACTGTGGTGCTGAAGAAGACTCTTGAGAATTCGTTGGACAGCAAGAAGATAAAACCAGTCAAGCCTAAAGGAAATCAACCTTGAATATTCATTGAAAGGACTGATGCCGAAGCTGAAGCTCCAATACTCTGGCCACCTGATGGGAAGAGCCAACTCATTGGAAAGACCCTAATGCTATGAAAAATTAAAGGCAGGAGGAGAAGGGGGTGACAAAGGATTAGATGGTTGGATGGCATCATCAACTCAATGGACATGAGTTTGAGCAAACCCCTGGAGACAGTGAAAGACAGGGGAACCTGGCATGCTGCAGTTCACAGGGTGACAAAGAGTCAGATACAACTTAGCAACTAAACAAAAACATAAGCTTTTAAAACCCTGGAACATCAAATTTAAAATTGCATGTAGCAGATTTTAGTATTATTTCTAACATCATAATTTGAAACTAACCCAAATATCTACCAATAGTAAACTGCTTAAATGAAGTTTTGATGTGCTGTGCAAAGGAATTTTAGGCTGCTATAAAAAATGAATGAGTTTTCTATCTTCTAATTTGAAAAAATCTCCAGAGCACTGGAAAAATATATGCAAAAGAAAGTATATAATATGGCATGTTTTGTGTAAAATGGGAGAAATTAGATGCTATATTCATTTGTATTTTTATATACATAAAAAACCTTGGGAAGTATATTATAAGAGTAATGGAAGCTTTGATTTATGGGAGATGCATGGAAACTTAAAGGATGGGAATGGAAATAAAACATATCTTTTAAAATAAGCTTGTTAGTTTTTTATCATGTTAGTGTATTACATTTACAAAGAAGTTAATTTTTTAAGAAGCAGAATAAAGTGAAAGAGGAAGGTAATGAAGGATAAAGAAAGAGAAAAAAAAAAGAATTAGCCCATTTGCTTTTCCAAGTACAGATGTCAGAGTAAAGCCAGATTACAGAATTGAACCCTCCTATGCTAAAGCTGAAACTCCAGTACTTTGGCCACCTCATGCGAAGAGTTGACTCATTGGAAAAGACTCTGATGCTGGGAGGGACTGGGGGCAGGAGGGGAAGGGGACGACAGAGGATGAGATGGCTGGATGGCATCACTGACTTGATGGACATGAGTCTGAGTGAACTCTGGGAGTTGGTGATGTACAGAGAGGCCTGGCGTGCTACGATTCATGGGGTCGCAGAGAGTCGGACACAACTGAGCAACTGAACTGAACTGAAGACCTAAGTGAAATAGAAATTTTTTAAATCTCAATAAACATTCACTGGATAAACAGGTAGGACTTAATGCCGCTTGAGAAGTGATTATTGAGGAAAAGTACCCAAGATTCTGAACAGTATGATTCTGTTGCTAAATTTTCTTAGAATTGATACTTAGAAAATTCTTCAGTAAATTATTGAGAATTTACACTTGTATCCCTATGTTTGCAAACTTAGGGAGTTCGATGGGTAGTTCTGCTCAGTTTGGATCCCTGTTCAGTGGCCCTCATGGATGCAGAGCCAATTCTAGAGCCAGCTGGACAAAGCAAGTTCTCTGTACCACCCAGATGAGGAGCATCGCCTCCAGCCCTATCAAATCAGGAAGCCTTGCTAGAGGTACCAGGCAACTGCAGAGCACATCCTACAGCCCACTGGGGCAGGGAGCAAGTCAACAGTTCCACTCAACTTCTGATAGAGGCTAGAGGAGAAGACCCATCTGCAAATGCACAGAAACTAATGCAAAAATCATAAGGAATCAGGCAGACCTGACACCACCAAAGGAAACTAACAAAGCTTCAATAACTGACCCTGAAGAAATGAATATCTGAGAACTGCTTGACAAAGAATTCAGAATATTTATCTTAATGAAATTCAATGTACTGAAAAAAAAAAAAAAAAACCAACCACCCAGCTAGAAAAGGAAATGAAATTGTAACAGAAAAAAAAAACCTGACTCCATACTGGATATATTCCTTCAGCTGTAACCTTTGTATTCTGTTGCCTGGGCTTAGTCATGCTGGCTTTGTATCTTCATAAAACAATGTTGTCTGTAGCCTGAAATAGGTGGCACTAGTGGCAAAGAGCTGGCCTGCCAGTGCAGGAGACACGTAAGAGACGTGGGCTCGATCCATGGGTCGGGAAGCTGCCATGAAGGAAGGCATGGCACCCCACTCCAGCATTCCTGCCTGGAGATTCCCATGGACAGAGGAGCCTGGTGGGCTACAGTTCATAGGGTCGTAAAGAGTCGGACACGACTAAGCGATTGCGCACAAGCAAGAGCACGACCCAGGAACTTACAGAGTCTTTGGGGAAAGAACTGGTGATGATCACTGAATTAATTAAACATACAGCAAATATTAAACGACTGTAAGAATTGTGTCTGCAGAAATTTAAAAAAATTTTTAAAACAAGTGAAAAAGTGAAAGTGTTAGTCGTTTAGCCATGTCCGACTCTTTGCCACCCCATGGATGGTAGCCCACCAGACTCCTCTGTCCATGGAATTCTTCAGGCAAGAATACTGGAATGTGTAGCTCTTCCTTTCTCTAGGGGATCGTCCTGACCCAGGGATTGAATGCAGATCTCTACATCTCAGGCAGATTCTTTAATGTCCGAGCCACCAGCCACCAGGGAACTGATTATAGCATTCTCATATTCTTCATAATTGTTTCCTTTATTTTTCATGTTAAAGGAATATTGATCTGAGTGAAGTTCAGTATACCCTTCACTTCAAATTGTTTCCTAATTTTTTCTATTGGCTTCAAGTATGTTTAAAATTGTATTAAAATTGTACATGTAGAATGATCATAATACTATAAAAGTGATCCTATACAGAGAGCTGGGATTACATACTATGCAAATTTAGCATGCTTCCTTTCCACCTTTTTCTTAGCATTTTTATTCATAGTTTTCTCAATATAAATGTCCAGATGGTATTTGTAATGATGTTGACCAAATGCTAATACTAGTTATTTTGTGGTAATGGGATTTGGAGATATTTTTATGTCTGCTTTGTACATTTTTGGATTTGTTTGGATTTCCATAAAGAATTCATGTTTAATTAAAATAATGAGACCATTATTTACAAGGAGAAGAAAGATACCATCTCGATAAATGCCAGAAGCCTTTCAAAACTGTGATCAAATTTAAAAGGAAAATGTTAAACTACGCAACAGAATTCTTGCAAAGGAAGAGTCATTTTCTTGCTTTCTCCAAAAACCAAAATATATCTGTAACTAAAAATAACTACCAGTCTGATGTTGTTCCTGTTTCTGAGCTGGTAAATTTAAACTTTGTAACTAGTTCTGATGTTTCTCACACACTTAATTGGGTTGAATGATTTTCCTACATGTGCCTTTGAGCAGAATCATAAAAGTATAAAATCTAAAAATAATTTAGGGGTCATGAAACCCCATTTTGGAGATGGGCAAAGTAAAGGTAAAGTGCTTAGTGATTTCTTTTTACGGAAAAATTCACCAAGTTAATCGAGAAGCCAGTTTTATAACCAGCTTTCCGAAATCAGCCTATTAGCCACACTCCTACATTACATATTTCTGAGTTTTTCATACCGTAGAGATGAATGTTTCATCAAATGAAAATACTATATCATCTGAGTATATAAAATTAATTAATCCTGTATTCTTTTATGCTTTTCTTTAGTTAAATCAAACCTTTAAAAAGCCATGAGACATAAATTCATAGGAAAGAAACTACTCACTACAATGTAGACAGATTTAATATTGGGGTGCTGGCATAGAAGGTAGTTTCTTTGGATTTTTGTTTGTATTTTTCTAATTTCCTACACTTAGATTTATTATTTCGAAACATTAAAGGAAAAAGTTATGACTCAAAAGTCAGACACGAATTATTAGCTTTAAGAGAGTAGCTTCATTTTCCAGACAGGATAATGGGGCCATCCTTCCTTTACTAAAGCTAACAGAAACCTGGAAAATAGTTGGTGGAAAAATAACTTTTCAAATCAAAGAAACTGGTCAGTGTACAAGGATCCTGCAAGCAGCCACGTGGACTGACAGGAGAGGAAATGGATCATCTTATTTGGGGACATCAACTCACGAGCCTGAGTCATGGCTAGAGGCCTCCCATGAAGTAGCTGGAGCTGCTGTCACCAATTCACTTTTTTTCCAGTATGAGCAGAGGAATATTCATCTGTTTCTGTGGTGATGGAGTCTTTCACAATGTCCTTTGGCCAAGGAACTATAACCACAGCCATAATGATTTCAGACTCAAACTATTTCAGCAGCAGCAACAGTGAAAACACAGCAGCGGCCAATTCCCAAATAAACTCATGTGAATGCTTCGTATTAGCTAATTGTCAGGGGGGTTTTATGGGAAACCATATCAAAAATGTTGCAGAGCTTCTTAGGATGCTGTTTTTCTTTGCTTGGATCTGAAGAAGAAATGGAATGCCAGGGCAGTAGAATTTATGCATCAAAAGAGAGTGGGGGTAGAAAAGTAAGGGTTCCAAGAGGGTCGTAGTCCTTGGCCTTGATGCTCATTAACCCCATGACTCTTAGTGAGTCACCCTTGTCCCTGTGCATGGGTTTACTTCCCCTATTTACTGCATACCTATTTACTTCCACCACTCTACTCATTAGAAATGGGATGATATGCTAGATAAATATTTCTCAAACTTTCTTCTGTGACTTTCACAACAGATGATTTTTGCATGTGTGACACTCTCCCATGAGCATATCCATATTTTGACATACAAGAGAATCTGATGGAAATAAAGCAAATAAGCTACAGACAGAGTAAGGCATAGCAAAAATAGACCATGGGTTGTGTTGAATTCCCAGTATGTTAGCCAGCACTCCACTCCTTCTCTACCACTAAAGAAAATATATTGGAATGCAAGTGTCATAAGGATAAATTTGATCCCACTCTAATTTATATGCCAGTAAATTAAAGATAATTTTCTTTAGGTACTATGAGATTTTACAAATCAATAAGAAAAAAACTAACAGTTATTCTAAAGAAGGGTAAAATAAAAGTATTTTATTAAAAAAAAAACTATACATGTCTATAAAAACATTAGAAAGTCCTCAAAGTAATTCATACTTAAGAAATCAAAACTACTGGAAAAAAAGAATGTATTAATTTTTTAATATTAATTTTTTAATGCATGCCTTTGTCTGCAGCATAAGTAAACAGAAACTCCTGTGTAAAAATGTAATTGGTTCAGCCTTTGGAAAGATTTTGACAACTTACACTAATATACTTAACTTATGTGTCTTTTGATTCATCAGTTCCTTTCCTAAGAATTTATCATTCAAAAACTTGCTGAATTATTTCAATTATACATATTTTTAGCAAGAACACAACTAGTTGTCATCTAATGAAAGAAGACTCAAAACTGGATGTGGTAAATTTAGATTTAAGTTTTAGCTCATCTTACTAACTATAGAAACATAAGCAAGTGACTTAACTTCTTTGATTCTCAGTATCATTTTGCATTTTATAAAAATATCTACCTTGCAGGAAAATTGCAAATATTAGATGAGAATAAATAGACAAAATCTCTTTGGTGATTTCAAATTATCAATAATGTTTTTTACCAAAACCACCATAATTAAAATATCACAATTGCAACCACATCCTAGTTTATGCAAATAACCAAATATATTTATTGTTTTAAAATAAGACAGAAAGGATTCTTATCTCTACCAAAAAATTGCTTTGGAGTTGGTTGCTCCATATAAATTGTGTTCATCATATATTTCAGTAATATCTCATAATAAAACATCAATTTAAGCAGTATGTGAATATACATCAACTAGAAAAAAAGAATATATTTACCTAAATCTTTGTGAGATGGATTTTAAATATAATACAAAAACATGATTCCAAACATAAAATGCTTTTCTACCTATTCCTGAACTGCAAAACATTGTCTCATGTTGGAAAACAAAAGTGAATTGCTTTACAATTTTAATTTTAAAATGTTACTAAAACTTTACATCTGCAAAATGTGACAATAATTTAAAGAACATATTGTATACATAATTGATATTTCATATACTGTATTTTGTCTTGTCTTATTGGATGAGTTAGGTGCTTGCAAAAATATTATGCTGCAAATGAACTAAAGAAGAGTTAACAAAAAAATAAAATGAATTGCTTTATATTAGAAAAATACTCTGTTGATCTTTAGAGCTGAATAGTGAAGCGCTTTGATAAAAAGTGGCAGAAAGGAAGAATCTGCTAAGAGGATGAGTGTGGTCTGAAAATGAATGGTACTGAGAACACTACTTCTTTACACGTATCTCAGTGTCAGAGGCTAAATTAATAAAGCGGATTTATGGATTTCTTGGAGATTCTGTAAATATTAAAACTAATTAGCTCATGCAACAGGACACCTGGACCACATTAACTAAGTGGAAACTTAATACGGTTCCACCCAACAGAGAGTTCCACTGACTTAGAATCAACCAGAATCAACCCTCTTTGAGGGTTAATTTCCAAACTCTATTCTTTGGAATGAATGCTGGGCTGGAGAACGTTCTTTCCAGGAAATATTTAACAGCTACTTTACACATGCACACACTGACAATGTTCTGTGATTAAAAGTGTTTGGGAAGCACAGTATGTTATAATTTCCCTCTTGAGGGTTCCTGATATTCATTGGTTTATAAACATGATGAGGATTCTTGCTAAAAAGAAAAGCTGGAAGGTACAACTTCGGCATTCCCAATCTTGCTGGAATCCAAAATTCTGTGCTCAATACATCTGCTAAATTTCCAGAGAGCAGTAAAATGTGTGAGGTATGTTTAGGAGATAGTGTTGTGGGATTGTAAAACATGGTTGCATAAACAATATTGTGAAATGGACTGTATATTATATTCAAAACCAGAGCTTTAGAATACATTGCCTCTAGAATTGAGGGTCATAAAAAATTTATCCTCATGGATTCTTTTTTCTTTAGCTCTTAGAAGATAAGTTAACATAGAAAATAAGAAATGTGATCTCATTTGTTGTGTGCTCCGTGTCATACACTGTTCCAGGCAATGGGGATATAGCACTGAACAAAATGAAAAAAGTCTCTGCCTTCATATATCCAGTCTACAGGAGATAAGTTACTGTGGGTCCTTCAAAGACAGCTGATTAAAACGTTACAAGACTAAAGATATTTGAAGTTTGCTAGACCTTTCATGAGTGAAGTGAATTAGCAGTTCCCAAGCACATATCATAGGTTTTTGCTTGTCTTTTGCCCATTTTCTTTCAGCATTTTAAAACTTTTTGGTAAAATATACATAACATGAATTTACCATCTTAATTCTTTTTTAAATGGGCATTTCAGTGGTCAGTACATTCTCATGGTTGTACAACCAATCTCCAGAACTCTTCATCTTGCAAAACAGAACTTTGCCTGTTTCGAATCCATTTTATTTCTATATACTCTATAAGAATGAAAAAAAATTGTTTAAAGGAATAGATCTTGGATAATTTGTATGTGAATTGTATGAAAATCAAAAGCCTTTCATGTTATCTAATATGATGATTCTGATTGAAAATAATAGTTTGAGAAAGGTCTCCTACTTATAAATTTTTCTCTATAGCATTTACTTTCAACTACCTATTCAGATACACAGTTTATTGTGAAGCTTTTGTTTACTTAGCACTGGCCTACCACACAAGCGGGTCTGAAGGCACTTGGGGATGCATCCAGGATCATCTAACTCTAATTTACAGCCAACAGTATGATTTAGAAGTATGGTAAAATATCAGCTGCCACATCAGTAATTCCAATTTGCTGCTTTTAAAATTACAGCACTATAAATAAGGAATCAGCAATGCTGATTTTATCACTCTAACCAAGCACAAAGTACAAGCCATAGCTGCTGCTGCTGCTGCTGCAAAGTCGCTTCAGTCGTGTCCAACTCTGTGTGACCCCAGAGACAGCAGCCCACCAGGCTCCTCCGTCCCTGGGATTTTCTAGGCAAGAACACTGGAGTGGGTTGCCATTTCCTTCTCCAACGCATGAAAGTGGAAAGTGAAAAGTGAAAGTGAAGTCACTCAGTCACAGAATACTACTCAAAATCATAGGAAAGTGTATATACTAGGTGAGGTTCCTTAATATATCTTACAAACTCAGCCACTTTTAGGGCTTTTACTAAAATCAAATAAGTAGCAATTATACCCTTACAAAGCTCTTGAGAAATAATTAACTTAGTCAATTATCATCTACCCTTTGTTGTTGTTTAGTCATTAAGTCATATCCGACTCTTAGGCAACCCCATGGACTCTAGCCCACCAGGCTCCTCTGTCCGTGAAATATCCCGGGCAAGAATACTGGAGTGGTTTGCCGTTTCCTTCTTCAGGGGATCTTCCTGACCCAGGGATCGAACCCATGTCTCTTGCTTTGGCAGGCAGATTCTTTACCACTATTCCACAGTAAGAGCCTGGGAAGACCTTACTGAAATTAATTTGCTTATCGCTGGGAAAGACTGAAGGCAAAAGAAGAAGTATCACCAACTCAATGGACATGAATTTGAGCAAACTCCAGGAGTTAGTGAAGGACAGGGGAGCCTGGCATGCTGCAGTCCATGGGGTCACAAAGAGTCAGATAGGACTTAGGGTCTGAAAAATAGCATTGCTTGAAAATTTTTAAGATTATTTCTTAACAATCTCAGTAATTTGTATTCTTTTCCAAATAGTTGGTTAGATAGTAACAATCAAATCCCAACATTTTAAAAAAATGAACAAAAGTTGTATATGTGACAGGGAGAGTTAGTTAACTAGGTTGAAACTAAGGTCTCACTCATATCATTAACTTGTTCGATGAATTTACTTGTAATCAGGACTGATATTCATCAATTACTTACAAGTAGGGCTCTACTTGGGGCTTCCCTTGTGGCTCAGCTGGTAAAGAATCCACCTGCAATGCAGGAGACCTGGGTTTAATCCCTGGGTTGGAAAGATCCCCTGGAGAAATGAATGGCTACCCACTCTAGTATTCTGCCTTAGAGAATTCCATGGACTGTATAGTCCATGGGGTCACAAAGAGACACAACTGAGGGACTTTCACTAAGTCTCTACTGGTTGCCTGCAGGAGGTATCCTTTCCGGATGATGCTACAGCCCATTCTGATTCGTCTCTGACTATGCTATTCTGTTTTTGTAATCACTTAGAGTGTCACTTGGAGAAGGCAATGGCACCCCACTTTAGCACTCTTTCCTGAAAAATCCCATGGATGGAGGAGCCTGGTAGGCTGCCATCTATGGGGCACAGAGTCGGACTGAAGTGACTTAGCAGTAGCAGCAGCAGAGTGTCACTACTGCTTATAATGTATAACTTCTCAATATCCCTGTTTCCATGTCTAAGTTTATTAGCTCAGCGGTCGGCAGTGAGTAATTGTTTGCTGTTTGTTTGCTTTCCTACAACAGGAATTCACAAGCCACTTAGAGATCTTACCATCATCATCACAGAACCTACCATCTATAGATCTGAAGACACAGATGAAATAAAATTTAGCTACTTCCTTCAATAAATGGGGACCTCTCTTTATCTTACGGTGTTAAAAAACTTGAAAGTCCTAGTTGTTTTATAATGTTAGATTTTTTGGCATCCATCCTTGAAATGGCTTGTTTCAAATTTCATTTCCAGCAATCCAAGCTTTCATTAGTTATGGATGCTCCCAGATTTCACACGATAGAACTTCTTACTTCATCATGTTTGAGTTACTCAAGTCAAAATTTCTCTTCATGTGACAGGGCAGTCACACTTTGTCCTGTCTGAAAGACCTTTCCCTGAATTTCTTTGTGTTACAAAATCATCTTCAAACAGACAACCACAGACATTTGCAATTCCAGGCGTTCAGAAAGCTTTATTCACATTTAAGCACTAGAAAGTTATTACATTCCAACTCATTTCCAGTTCCCAGGCTTACTGAATTACTGACTCATGCTGACTCATAGATGGGTCTTATCCCTGGATGCTTCTTACTTATAACCTGAACCAAATTCTCAAGTAATTTCTTAAAGCATTTTTTAAGAAAATAAAACATAGAGAGATAAATCTACTGTCTGCAGCTTTGATATTTTGATTTCTGTACCTCATTTACCAGAAATATCTCAGATGAGTCTGGAAAATGCCATATATATATATATATATATATATATATGTACATGTATACATGTATATGTACATATATATATCAGATATAAAAGAAAATGCTCTTTGAACTATCATACCACTTTAAATAGTAAAATATTCACATATATTAGTTCATCTAAACAATTTAATGACCCTATTTTGCATATAGAATATATTTCTGCTATTATAAGGAAGGCCTAGCTCTAAGTTTCTATCCTTGGGAATCATTCCACAGTTAGTGTCTCGAACCGCATTCTAATGTTCAGAAACATCCTGATTAAAGTGCCTATTTACCTCTATCTATGAGTTTGAATTGACCCACATTCTGAAGTCAACTGTGACCCAAAGCAAAAAACATGAAGCTGACATTTGCCTAACCAGGTGCATGGTTGAGTGTCAACAATCTACCTGGTTATAGATGGGGGACAGGAACAATTATAAGAGCACCCTCATTTCTAGCCCCTGGTAACCAGATCCTTACGTGAGGATCCCACTTTTTACTATCCTGCTAATTCCATTCTTATTTAATTGCATACTTAGTTGCTTAGTCATGTCTGACTCTTTGTGACCCTTTGAACTGCAGTCTGCCAGGCTCCTCTGTTCATGCGTTTTTTCTGGCAAGAATACTGGAGTGGGTGGGTTGCCATTTTCTCCCCCAGAGGATGTTCTCAATCCAGGGATCATACCTATCTATATCTTTTGTGTCTCCTGCATTGCAGGTGGATTCTCTAATTTGCTCTGATGCCCAAATTTGGCCTTCCCAGGTGGCGCAGTGGTAAAGAATCTGCTGGCCAATGCAAGAGACTCAAGAGACACAGGTTCCTTCCTCGGGTTGAGAAAAGCCCCTGGAGAAGAAAATGTCAACCCTCCCCAATACTTTCGGCTGGAGAACTCCATGGACAGAGGACCCTAGAAGGCCATAATCTGTGGGGTCACAAGGAATTGGACACACTGACCAGCTGAGCATGCCCGCACAATGCCTAAATCACCAGCTCAACCTGTGCTCCTTGGCAAAGATACAACAATGGATCAGTTGCTTGGGGAATTACGAATGTGGATGAGAATTGAAGTTTTGCTTGCACCAAATTCTTACGATTTTACTATTACTATTGCTAATACTATTACTATTACTATTTACTATAATTCTTACTCCTTTACTATTAATAACAGATTCAACGGAGGAAAGTTTTCCATGTTGATATGCTCTCAGAAGATAAAAACTAAACTGGTGCAGGGTCTTATCAGGAAATGAAATATTAAATTTTAGACATTGCTTACCTTAAGCAGCAATGCAGCATGCAGAGCTGTGGAAATACAGAATGAGTACTTTAGCAAGGAATTTTCTATTTCTGGTGGTGTTTACTCATTAATCCAGATGAATAATCAGGGAAGACTGATGAGCCAACGATCATTCATCAGACCTCAAGTTTTTTGATGTCTCAGCAGTATTTGACACAGCTCATCACTATCATCCATTTCCCAGATTATTACAATAACCTTCTTACTGAAGTCTCTATTTCAAGTACACCAGCTGGTCTAATAAAATTGTACAGTAATTGGACAAAATCTTGCCTAGGGCTAGAGATTGAATTGATGATTAGGCAGCAGGCTAATGAAACAGGCAATGGAATTAACAGACTGGTAGAAAGTACCTCTCGTAAGGGTCTGAGTACCAGGAGCTGGGAACAGAAAGGCTGAATAGTAACCCCTGACCTTCTGCAGCCAGAATGACTGCTCCCAATAAACAAATAAGCACCTTATATCTACTCATTGGGCTTCTCTTGTGGCTCAGCTGGTAAAGAATTCGCTTGCAATGCAGGAGACTTGTGTTCGATCCCTGGTTGGAAAGATACCCTGGAGAAGGGAAAGGCTCCCCACTCCAGTACTCTGGCCTGGAGAATTCCATGGACTGTATAGTCCATGAGGTTGCAAAGAGTCGGACATGACTGAATGACTTTCACTTAAATAAATCTATTCATTATTCTGAATCTTCTTGCATGGACCATTAAAATGTAACACCAATTAATCAAATTCTTCATAAAGACAGAGCCCACAGAAATTATTTGCTTGGGATGTCTTACAACCTAGGAGTGCTCCTGACTGAAATCCTGCATCAGTCCATATAACAGGACATCTTTTATTAGTTTATCTGCCCAGAGTGGGCCTTTTGGCAAGTTCTATAACTCTAAAGAATCTCTTGATGAGAGTGAAGGAGGAGAGTGAAAAGTCTGGCTTACAACTAAATATTCTAAAAAATTAGAAAAACCAAGATTATGGCATCTGACCGCATTATTTCATGGCAAATAGAAGAGGAAAATGTGGAAGCAGTGACAGATTTCCTCTTCTTGGGCTCTAAAATCACTGTGGACCGTGTCTGCAGCCATGAAATCTAAGACAATTGCTTCTTGGCTGGAAAGCTATGACAAATCTAGACAGTGTGTTGAAAAGCAGAGACATCACATTGACGACAAAGGTCTGTATAGTCAAGTCTATGGTCTTCCCAGTGGACATGTAGGATTGTGACAGCTGTTCTGTAAAGAAGGCAGAGTGACAAAGAACTGATGCCTTCGAACTGTGGTGCTGGAGAAGACTTCTGAGAGTTCCTTGGACAGCAAGGAGATGAAACTAGGTCAATCTTAAAGGAAACCAACTTGAATACTCATTGGAAGGACTGATGCTGAAGCTGAAGCTCTAGTATTTTTGTCACCTGAGGTGAACAGTCAACTCACTGGAAATTTTCCTGATGCTGGGAAAGATTGAGAGGAGAAGATGATGGTCAGAGGATGAGATGGCTGGATGGCATCACTGATGCAATGGACATGAACTTGGGCAAACTCTGGGAGATGGTGAGGAACAGAGAGGCCTGGCATGTTGCAGTCCATTGTGTCTCAGAGTCAGATTCAACTGGGTGGCTAAAAAATAACAATACATCTCTGATACCTGCCCTGATGCCAGGTACACCACTATCTCAAGCTCTTTGCGTTGGCTGCTCCTGAGCAACTCTTCAACTAGGTATTGGGTTGGCCAAAAACTTCACTCAGATTTTTCCATCAGCTGGTATGGAAAACTTGAATGAATTTTTGGCCAGCCTAATATCTAGAGGTGTCATCTCATACCTTCAGATCTTACTCAGATGCCATCTTCTCAGTGAAACTTTCTTCCCAACATCCTATTTAAATTGCATTTACCAATGCAATTATTTCCATTCTCTTTATCACCATTCCTTACTGTTTTTCTTTCTACAGAGCCCTTATTGTTGTTTTATGTGTTCATTACTTGTTTGTTATTTGTATCCTCCTGCCAGCCTACAAGTAAGGATTTTTACCTGTTTATTCACTGTCCTGCCCCCAGCTATTGATGAATATATTTGTTGAGTGATTTATGGAATATCAAATAAATCGGTAAATGAATGAATGATGGCTGCACTTCACTTAGAAGTTTCCTTTAACTCTGCTCCATAAATTTCCATGTGTAAAACCCAATGTATATACTTATTTCTTTCAAATTTCAGTGAACAACAAGTCTTGGACTGTGTGGATCACAATAAACTGTGCAAAATTCTGAAAGAGATGGGAATACCAGACCACCTGATCTGCCTCTTGAGAAATCTGTATGCAGGTAAGGAAGCAACAGTTAGAACTGGACATGGAACAACAGACTGGTTCCAAATATGAAAAGGAGTACATCAAGGCTATATATTGTCACTTTGCTTATTTAACTTGTGTGCAGGGTACATTATGAGAAATGCTGGGCTGGATGAAGCACAAGCTGGAATCAACACTGCCAGCAGAAATATCAACAGTCTCAGATATGCAGATGACACCACCCTTATGGCAGAAAGTGAAGAAGACTTAAAGAGCCTCTTGATGAAAATGAAAGAGGAGAGTGAAAAAGTTGGCTTAAAGCTCAACATTCAGAAAACGAAGATCATGGCATCTGGTCCCATCACTTCATGGCAAATAGATGGAGAAACAGTGGAAATAGGGGCTGACTTTATTTTCTTGGGCTCCAAAATCACTGCAGATGGTGACTGCAGCCACGAAATTAAAAGACACTTACTCCTTGAAAGGAAAGTTATGACCAATCTAGACAGCATGTTAAAAAGCAGAGATATTACTTTGCCAACAAAGGTCCATCTAGTCAAAGCTATGGTTTTTGCAGTAGTCATGTATGGATGTGAGAGATGGACTATAAAGAAAGCTGAGCACTAAGAACTGATGCTTTTGAACTGTGGTGTTGGAGAAGACTCTTGAGCGTCCCTTGGACTGCAAGGAGATCCAACCAATAAATCCTGAAGGAAATCAGTCCTGAATGTTCATTGGAAGGACTGATGTTGAAGCTGAAACTCTTAATACTTTGGCCCCCTGATGTGAAGAGCTGACTCACTGAAAAGACCCTGATGCTGACAAAGATTGAAGGCGGGAGGAGAAGAGGACAACAGAGGATGAGATGGTTGGATGGCATCACTGAAATGATGGACATTGGTGAGTAGGCTCCAGGAGTTGGTGATGGACAGGGAACCCTGGCATGCTGCAGTCCATGGGGTCACAAAGAGTCGGACACGACTGAGTGACTGAACTGAGCTGAACTGAACAATGAAGAACAAGTCAACACTAGAGTTAAACATATTTTCAGCAAAAATTTCACAAAAGGTTGTTTTTTTGGTCTTCCATTTTGTATAGAATCATCAATTTCTTTTGTATAGAATCATCAATTCATCAAGAAATCATGAATTTCTTTTGTATAGAAACATCACCCATTTCTTAAGACCCTGGAAAGAAGCATTCAATTTCAAAACTATTTGTCCATTGTTTTTTGTCTTATCTTAGTAAAAAATATAACTTTTATTTTTCTATTTCTGATACTCATCTTGAATTAGTCGGCTTCTAGTTTTTCTCTTCTTCCAATTTTGGCCTATGTAGGCTGGTTTTATTTTATTTCACTCTAGCCCTGAAACCTTCCTCCTAGATCATATTATGTTATGGTTGTCATATCTATGGAATTATTTTTCTATTGTGATGATTTCAGAATACCAATTAATGATATTTTTAAGAAGGATATTTCTGGAGAACATGCAGTGTTATGCAATGAATGGACAACTTGATTAAATACTCTCTCATTAGAGGCAAAAAGCTACCAAAAATCATTTTATTTGATTCTGTCATATTTGTTTCAGAGGATAAAGTGGTATTTTCAGTTCCTATGACTATTTTTAAAACATATTTTAGAGTGGTGGTAATAAAAGGCATGATGGACTTGAAGTGCAAAATTTGATTGCCATCTTTTTTTTTCCAGTTGGCATGGTTGGGCTGACATAAATCAATTTTTAAAAACATACTATGACATTTTAAATTTAAGACTACTGTTAACAGCAAAATCTGACTTTAGACCAATTTGGGAACTAGGCTTGCAAAGAGGAAAAAAGAAACTTTTCAGCAAGAAAAAATATTTCATTTCTCTGTCTTTCCAGTAATACAGTTTATTAATAAAGATGACTTTCTTATATAATATAGTGTCAGTTTGTAGAATTTAAACTCTAAGCTTTTTAGGACATGCTCCTTTGCTCAGTTCTGGCCACACTGGTCTGTTATATGACCGATAGCACCATTTTGAAGACAAATGGACCACATCAATGGAGAGATCTGTGATCCTCCATCAAGGATGATGATATTTGACTCTTCCTAATTATACTATCTTATGACCTAACCACTTAAAACTTGAATTAATAAATTTAGTTTTTAAAAGATTAGTAAGTTGAAAGGGCAGTTATGTATACCATTATATCCTAGTAATAACTGTAGCTACTGCTTTAGTATAACAATTAAGAATTTAGGTTTTGGAGGATTTGCTGGTGGTCCAGTGGTTAAGACTTCACCTTCGAATGCAAGGGTTACAGTTTCAATCCCTGGTCAGGGAGCTAAGATCCCAAATGCCTTCTGGCCAAAAAAAAGCAATGTTGTAGTAAATCCAATAAAAACTAAAAGAGAAAAAGTTTAGATTTTGGTATCAAATTACCCTTCTGCTCAGTTGTCATGGAGCCTTGGGTCAGTTTTCTAACTGTTGTTTACGATGCGATTGTTTTAATTGGGCTTCTCAGGTCGCTCAGATGGTAAAGAGTCTGCGCACAGTGCAGGAGACTTGGGTTCAGTCCTGGCTTAGGGCGATACTCTGGGGAAGGAAATGGCAACCCGCTCCGGTATTTCTGCCTGGAGAATCCCGTGGACAGGATCCTAGCGCGCTGCAGTCCATAGGGTCGCAAAGAGTCGAGCACGACTGAGCTACTAACACACTTTCACAGTTATAATTATCACTACTCTTAATATCATCTTTCCGGGACCCTTAAGAATATCCTTTTCTATGCAGTGTTTATCAAATAATAAGTTTTAGTAAAATATAAAGTGTAGAAGTATAGAACTTGATGAATTTGGAGTTCTGGAGTACCAGAGAAGCATCATGAAACATGACCTAAAATTTGTGGCTGGTGCTGGGGACAGGGAGCACCATTAATTCAGTATGAAGGGCACTACAGATATATCTTAAAGCACAACTTTGCTCAATAAGTCCAAACTAATAATAAAGTTAATTTTTAATCAAATACTAAACATCTCATTTAAAGGAAATGACTTGATGTCTTTACTACATAAAAGAGAATATTTAATAATTTTACAAAATCATGACATCTAGAGGATATCTGGGTAGTTTAGCTACCCAGGCTCATTCATTTCTTATTTTTAAAAGAAGCTGAAGGATATGTGATGATTTAGTCCATAGATTAGGGTCTCCAAAGCTTTTTTGCTTATTTACTCCTAAAGGAATATTGAAAATAACATCCTACACACTGTTACAAGTTGATATTGATAATTTTTCAATAAAAGTTTAATTAGTTGCAAAAGATACAAATTCCAGCATATTGTAAATATTAACTTTTAAAATAAAGCCCCTGTAATACTCTTAATGTATCTCCTATAGTCTAAGTACCATGATGATTCAATACCCACTGTTAATTTTAATACTCACTATTATATTTACAAAAGCATGAACAATGCCTTCAAGTCTTCAGCTTTATCTCTTTTCATGAGCTGCAGTTTTCATCCTAGTTTCCAAATAGTGTTTTATCTGAATGTCATATAATTTTATGCTTGCAGATCTTTTACTCATTACTCCTACCTTTATTTAAGAAAAATATGTACATACTGAAATTAAATTTTTTAAATTTTGTGACCAACAAATCTCAAAGTATTGAAAAGAAAGTTCTTCTGTATTAAAAAGTCATTCCAACTGTTAGCTCATAATTGATCAAAATGATATAAATATAAATTTGAAACAAAATACCAATCATAAAGAGTATTTTTGGAAGTGCATCTGCTCTTAAGTTGTGTTGGCTTATTCACTAATGAGTTAACACATTTATCAATCATATTAGTTTTTACTAGATTAGACAGCATAAATTCTATTCTTATTTTTTGCTTTTATAGATTTACAGGCTGAGAAATTGTGTTCACATACTAAGTAAATAAAAACACAAAGAGTTTTCCTTGTGCATTATCAATCAATTCTTTACATCTCATCCAAGTTTTGTGCCAAAAGCCACCTTGCAATCTTTCATCAAAAATATTTTTAATGAAGAATTGGCTGACATTTTTATTACATTTTCCTTGAATGCTCTTAAAAGTAAAAAATTACAAATCATCAAATTTAAAAAAAGGACTTCTTACCTATTCATTACAGTTACTCATTTTTACACGTCACTCTCACCATTATTTCAAATTATCTCTCTTTATTTGATGCCACAAAAGTTTTGATACATGCTCCTGGGTAAGACTGAATATTGATGAAGAGTGTGCCTTTATTGTGCACAAATGAGGGAAGAGTGATTTTGAAGGGGATATTTGGACCACAGATGAGTTCTCAGGGAAATATATTCTAGGAGATTAAATTTAGGAGTAATTTTTGAGGATCCAGTAACTGAGTATTTTAAAATTATCCACTAAAATTATTATTTCTGCCTTCTTACCACATAGAAAGTCTTTATATACCCCTGGGA